>NC_057800.1:716721419-716893214 GCF_018294505.1 Triticum aestivum
GCTGTCCGCTCCAGCGCCCGAACCCGCCGCCCCTCGTCTCCGTCCTACCGGCCTCGAACACGGCCTCGCCGGAGCCCGGTCCGGCCACCGCGCCCCTGCCCCTTCCCTGTGTGCGTTCGTGCACAGGAGGGAGGTGGCCTGAGCCACTTACAGGTGGGGCCCTCCCCCTTGTAAATCAGAAAGAAGAAAAGAAAAAGGGAAAGAGGAGAAAAATGAAAATGAAAATGAAATTAGTAAAAGAAATAAATAATTAATTAATTAATTAGTGAATTAATTAAGTTAATTAATTGGGTTTAACTAAATTAATTAGAATTAGTTAACCTAATCAAGTAATTAAACTAATTAACCTGTTTAGTTAAACTCAGACAATAACAATTGGGACCCACCTGTCAGGTTGACCAGGTCAACGGTCAACGTTGACTGCTGACGTCATGCCGACGTCAGCGAACACTAATCTGAATAATGTTGATTTAATTAATAATTAATAGATTAGAAAATGATTTAAAACTTTAAAAATTAATATAAAATAATCCGTAACTCGGATGAAAATACTTTCTACATGAAAGTTACTCAGAACGACGAGACGAATCCGGATACGCAGTCTGTTCGTCCGCCACACACCCCTAACCTATCGAACTCGCAACTTTCCCCCTCCGGCTCCTCTGCCCGGAAACACGGAACCCCGGGAATACTTTCCCGGATGTTTTCCCCCCTTCACCGGTATCACCTACTACCGCGTTAGGGCACACCGAACACCGCGTATTGCCTTGTTATATTTTGTGATGCTTTGTTTGCTCTGTATTCATTATTTCTTCCCCCTCTTCTCTCCGGTAGACTACGAGACCGACGCTGCTGCTGACCAGTTCGACTATGGAGTTGACGACCCCTCTCTCTTGCCAGAGCAACCAGGCAAGCCCCCCCCTTGATCACCAGATATCGCCTACTCTTCTCTATACTGCTTGCATTAGAGTAGTGTAGCATGTTACTGCTTTCAGATACTCCTATACTACTGCATAGCCTGTCCTTGTTACTTCTGTTGTTACCCTACCTGCAATCCTATATGCTTAGTATAGGATGCTAGTACATTCATCTGTGGCCCTACGTTCTTGTCAGTCTGCCTTGCTATACTATCGGGCCGTGATCACTTGGGAGGTGATCACGGGTATATACTATACATACATACATACTATACAGATGGTGACTAAAGTCGGGTCAGCTCATTGAGTACCCGCAAGTGATTCTGACGAGGGGGCTGAAAGGACAGGTGGCTCCATCCCGGTAGAGGTGGGCCTGGGTTCCCGACGGCCCTCGACTGTTACTTTGTGGCGGAGCGACAGGGCAGGTTGAGACCACCTAGGATACAGGTGGGCCTGGCCCTGTTCGGCGTTCGCGGATACTTAACACGCTTAACGAGATCTTGGTATTTGATCTGAGTCGGCTACGAGCCTATACGCACTAACCATCTACGTGGGAGTAGTTATGGGTATCCCGACGTCGTGGTATCAGCCGAAGCACTTCAGACGTCAGCGACGGAGCGGCGCGCGCCGAATTGGACTGGAACGCCACTAGGCTAGGTCTGCTTTCGGCCGCCCACGCAACGTGCAGGTGTGCTCAGGGCGATGGGCCCAGACCCCTGCGCGCTTAGGTTTAGACCGGCGTGCTGGCCTCTCTGTTGTGCCTAGGTGGGGCTGCGACGTGTTGATCTTCCGAGGCCGGGCATGACCCAGGAAAGTGTGTCCGGCCAAATGGGATCGAGCGTGTTGGGTTATGTGGTGCACCCCTGCAGGGAAGTTAATCTATTCGAATAGCCGTGATCTTCGGTAACAGGACGACTTGGAGTTGTACCTTGACCTTATGACAACTAGAACCGGATACTTAATAAAACACACCCTTCCTAGTGCCAGATACAACCGGTGGTCGCTCTCCCTCAGGGATATGAGGAGGGGATCGCCGGGTAGGATTATGCTATGCGATGCTGCATGGAGATGCTACTTGAAGATGCTACTTGGAGGACTTCAATCTACTCTCTTTTACTTGATGCAAGACGGTGGCTGCGAGAAGCGTAGTCTTCGATAGGATTAGCTATCCCCCTCTTATTCTGGCATTCTGCAGTTCAGTCCACTGATATGGCCTCCTTACACATATACCCATGCATATGTAGTGTAGTTCCTTGCTTGCGAGTACTTTGGATGAGTACTCACGGTTGCTTTCTCCCCCCTTTTTCCCCTTTCCCTTCTTTCTGGTTGTCGCAACCAGATGTTGGAGTCCAGGAGCCAGACGCCACCGTCGACGACGACCCCTACTTCACTAGAGGTGCCTACTACTACGCGCTCCCGCTGATGACGACCTGGAGTAGTTTAGGAGGATCCCAGGCAGGAGGCCTGCGCCTCTTTCGATCTGTATCCCAGTTTGTGCTAGCCTTCTTAAGGCAAACTTGTTTAACTTATGTCTGTACTCAGATATTGTTGCTTCCGCTGACTCGTCTATGATCGAGCACTTGTATTCGAGCCCTCGAGGCCCCTGGCTTGTATTATGATGCTTGTATGACTTATTTTATTTGTAGAGTTGTGTTGTGATATCTTCCCGTGAGTCCCTGATCTTGATCGTACACATTTGCGTGCATGATTAGTGTACGATTGAATCGGGGGCGTCACAGAAGTGCCTCCTTATTACGCGGAAAATAATGATTCCGCCACCTGACAGCAGGGACCCACCGGACAGGCCACCGTATTTCATGAAAAAATGTTTCCCCCTGACTGCTGGGACCCACCAGCTACACCTTCGCACGCAAGGAAGTGCGTCCGGGCAAAAAAACGATTCGCCCCCCTGACTGCTGGGACCCACCAGCGACATCTTCGCACCCAAGGAAGTGCATCCGGGCAAAAAAAAAACGATTCGCCCCCCTGATTGCTGGGACCCACCAGCCCCCCGACAGCTGGGACCCACCAGCTACATCTTCGCACGAAAGGAAGTGCGTCCGGGCAAAAAAAACGATTCGCCCCCTGACTGCTAGGACCCACCAGCTACATCTTCGCAGGCAAGGAAGTGCCTAACAGTCGGGACCCACCTGGTCGAAGCGTACGTAGCGTTGACATTCTGGTCGCGAACGTGTACGTACATACTGGTCGATGTAGAGGCGCGCACATGTCGTAGTAGAGGCGCGCACGTAGCATGTACACGTACGTACACCGGCCAGGGTGCAAGAAAGAAAATACAGCCACGTATGTGTACATACGGGCGGGGTCTCGAACGCCTACTCGCGCATACGTACGGCGAGGGCTCGTGTACATGGCTGGGTCGGAATGGAGAAACAGCGTCATCGTCGTGTTCATGGGTCGGAACGGAATGCATGGTCGTGTTCATCGGGAGGGCTTGGACGGAAGAGGCGATGGAAACGAGGCCTGGTGTACCGCACAACGGAGGAAAGGACCTCCTACGGTCGAAACGCGGGTCCTGTTGATCAGGAGGGGTGTGGCATACCGCAAAACGGAGGAAACGGACCTCCTACGGTCGAAACGGGGGTCCTGTTGATCGGGAGGAGTGTGGCGTACCGCAAAATGGAGGAAACGGACTTCTGTTGGAGCGCTACGGTCAAAACAGGGGTCCTGTTCATCGGGAGGGGTGTGGCGTACCGCAAAACGGGACTCCACGGGATACTGTTCATCTCCACCGTCGACCCCCTCCAGCCTCCACGAGCTACTGTTCATCCACCGTCGACCTCCTCCAGCCTCCACGAGCTCCTGTTCATCCAACCTCCACCGCGCGCTACTCCACCGGCTACTGTTCAACCACCCCTCCACCGTCTACTGTTCATCCATCCCTCCACACCACGGGGTCCTGTTCAACCACCCCTCCACGGGCACCCCTCCACCGTCTACTGTTCATCCTGCCCTCCACACCACGGGGTCCTGTTCATCCACCCATCCACGGGCACCCCTCCACCGTCTACTGTTCATCCAGCCCTCCAACACACCACGGGGTCCTGTTCATCCAGAGGCAACGCCACCGCTCACTGTTCATCCAACCCCCCCCCCCCGCCGCTGCAACGCTCACTGTTCATCCCATCGATCGGCTTCAGTTAGCAGCAGTAGCCAAGGAATCGCTCGATCGGGTTCAGTTAACAGCCATCGATCGATCGCTCGGGTTCAGTAACGCGTAGCCTGCAGTGCAATCGCTCGGGTTTAGTTAGAGCCCAACGCCTCACTCGGGTTCAGTTAGAGCCAACGCCTCGCACACACGCGCGTACATGTACGAGAGAAATGCGCATCGCTCGGCCCCCGACCTCCCACCGTAACCGGGAACTCCCCGAAATTTTCCTCCCCCTTGCTTCTACCATGGTTTTTTCTGTCATGGACGGCCCAAAGAATGTTATGCAGATGCGTCTCCGGCCCGCCTAGGACGAAAAGCCCATTTTCTGTCATGATTTTTTGTCATAGAAGTAGGAGCCCGCCACATCTATGATGATACCGGGTTTTGTCACAATTATAGTCATAGAAGTGTCATATGTATGACAGAAAAGAAATTGTTCGGCCCAAAATGTCACGGATGTGTCTTTTTTGTAGTGACTTTGTATTGAGATCCAAAAAGAGAGAAGAAGCCATCTAGCTAATAACTATGGACCCGAAGGTCTGAAGTAAACTACTCACACTTCATCAAAGAGGCTATGGTGTTGATGTAGAAGCCCTCGGTGATCGATGCCCCCTCCGGCGGAGCTCCGGAAAAGGCCCCAAGATGGGATCTCGTGGATACAGAAAGTTACTGCGGTGGAATTCGGGTTTAGGCTCCGTATCTGGTAGTTTGGGGGTATGTAGGTATATATAGGAGGAAGGAGTACGTCGGTGGAGCAACATGGGCCCCACGAGGGTGGAGGGCGTGCCTGGGGGGTAGGCGTGCCCCCCTACCTCGTGCCTTCCTGGTTGATGTCTTGACGTAGGGTCCAAGTCCTCTGGATCATGTTCGTTCCGAAAATCATGTTCCCGAAGGTTTCATTCCATTTGGACTCCGTTTGATATTCTTTTTCTGCGGAACTCTAAAATAGGCAAAAAAACAACAATTCTGGGTTGGGCCTCCGGTTAATAGGTTAGTCCCGAAAATAATATAAAAGTGTATAATAAAGCCCAATAATGTCCAAAACAGGATATAATATAGCATGGAACAATCAAAAATTATAGATACGTTGGAGACGTATCACACCCCCGGCCGTCTGCGCCGCTCTCGTAGCCCGCCCCAGCCTCCCTCGACCCTGCCCTAGCTCCAGGGTGCCGCCACCCCGGCCGGGCACACCGCTGCCCCGCCTCGGCCACCTCTCGCCCCGCCTCCTCGTCCCTGCCCCCGACCTCCCTCGACCCCGCTCCGACCTCCCTCGACCCCCACCCCGGCCACATCGACCCCGCCCCTGGCCGCGGCTCCGGCAGCCCTTGCCCCTACCCCACGCGCGGCCGGCCCCGCTGCTCTGCCGACCCTGCTCGGTGGCTGCACCGGCCCACCGTCACCGGTCTCAGCTAGGGCGGCACTCCTCTGCTGCTGCTCCGGAGCCCTGAATGTAAAAAAATTAGTTAGTTTTACAATTTTTTGTGTGTAGTATTTTGTAGAATTAGATGAATAGATAGATGGACGCTTGATAGATGAAGATAGAATGGAAGAGAGGAAAATTGTGAAAAAAATATTAGGTGGACAATTTTTTGTTTGTTTTGTGTAGTTTTATGCTTTTTAGATACATGCTCAATGTGATAGATCACTATTGCAGGATGTTGCTAACACGACACTACAATCAGAGACCCTTCGACAAAATTGTGTGTGATGCATTAATCATAAATGGTGATGTAATAAAACCGTCAAAAAAGATACATAACATTTGTGATGGCGGAGACAACAAACACGTTTCATATTATAGTTGCGTGTGTGATGCATGGCATACATTTCACTCGAATGAACTGTTTGCGGTGAGCTTAACGACAGAAACGGCAGCCAGATGAAGGTGTGTGTGATATATGGCATACCGTTCATCCGGATAAACTGTTTGTGGTTAGGAAACACAACAGAAACGGTTAGGTAAATCAAGGTGTGTGTGCGATTGACGGCATACAGTTCACACTGATGAACTGTATGTGATTAGGCGACACAAAATAAACGGTCAGCCAGATCAAGGTGTCTACGATTGACAGCATACACTTCACACGAATGAACTTTTTGTGATTAGCCACAACAAACAGAAACAATTAGACAGAGCTAGGTGTGTGTGCTAGACGGGCACACATTCTAATTAAAAGAAGCATGTGCGATGGTAATAACGAGCGCGCACGATTGATGGAACAAGATGTGTGCTGACATCGCCTATTGCAGTGCACCCTATGGTGCAAACGCCACATACGCGGCTGAAAACGCGTGCCCACGTTACGCCATCTGTGAATAGTGCTGCACTTTGAAACTAGAACCATCAATAAATTTTGAGATTGCATCCTGTCACATTCCAAATTACTACCACGCTATATTTAATTGCATACCTATTCACACCGATCAAAACCTAAACGGTTCCCACTTAGGAGCATATTAGTACTCGGTTATAAATACTACCTACTCCAAGATGACTACTCCAAGATGACTGCACATTCCTCCTCAACTCCTCATCCACAAAAACAAACAAGTCTTTCATCGCCATTCCCTTGCGTCTGCCATGGCCCGCAAGAGTTCTGGGTCGAGAGATTACTACCAGGGAGGGCGAGCATGGAAACGGAAGCACGAGAGATGTCCCGCGCTACGAAAGCAGTCGACATGTCCTGCCGCGCCGCCATAGCAGCACAAAGGTCCTGCCCACACTGCCGAAGCAGCATAGAGGTCCCACCGCGCAGTCGATGCAGCAGACTGGTTCGGCCGCGCCGCGGAAACAACAAAGATGTCCTGCCGTGCCGCAAATGCAGCAGAGAGGTCCTCCGCGCCACGGCGGCCTGGGAAAATGTCTCGTGGGTAGGCGAGGACACTCACAGGCGCGTGCGTGCTATGCTCGATGACCTGATGGATCGGATCTCCGGCTGGATGAAGCTGCAGGACGAGATGAATGCCTCGTTTGAAAGTGCTACTGGCATCATCTGGGACTAGCGGAGGAAAAGGCGAAGCTCCGCACCAAGCGCGATCTGCTAAATGTGAAGATCACCGAAAGGACGAAGCAGCACGGCGAGACCACTACCTTTTTGAGGAGGACGGGTGTCATTGTCAAGAAACTTAAGGACGAGAATGCCATGCTCCGCATCGAGCGTGAAAGGCTGGTGGAGAAGTCCGTGGATGCTCTCAAGCAGCATATTCAGGACATGAAAGAGTTCATCGCTGCTCGCCACGAGAACTAGTCTCTGCGGCCTGCAGCAACAAAGTAGAGATCAGCGAGCCGGATCGTTGTCTGCGTCTTTTCTTCTTCTTTTGCCCTTATATATTTCTGGCGTTGCCGCATGTGGCATTTTTAATTATCTTCCTAAATATGTAAGGCAATTATTATCCATTGTCTTTGTCCTTATATATGCAAGGGCGCAGTGGACCTCAGCCCTTGCCGACAAGAGGTCTCTGTTTTCAGTTGTTCCTTCGTGTTTTATTAGGGTTTGTGTTCTGCTCAAGAAGACGAGACGGTGGCGGCTCCCTAAAAATGGAATAAGGTTCTCCCTACCTAGCCTCCTACCCGATGGTGAATCTAGCATCGTCGCTGGGCATGTGGAGATGTGTCTCCGGCAGATCTGTCCTTGGTGGGTTTGCTCAGATCTGGCCGTAGTTCGTCTACGTTCATGTCTTTTCAGGTTGGATCCTTCCGATCTATGCTACGCTTCATTGACGGCAGTTGCTGTTGTGTTGTGCTGGTTCTATGGGGTCTTAGCACAATGTCTTCCTGACTGTCTACTAAAACAATCTTTGCCCAGCTCCGACGAGGGAGGAGCAGTGACGGCGGCGTGCCTCTGGTTTGCTTCAGTGCTTGTAGTCGTCGCTAGGTTGTCTACGAATCTGGATTTAATTTATATTATTTCTGGTGTTCATTGTACTGTCATGATTGAAGATGAATAGAGCGGAAGTTTTCTTGCAAAATAATAATAATATTATCTCTGTCCCAGAAAGTTGGTCTTACATTTTATTAAAAGATATATATGTATCTAGATACATCCATATCTAGACAAATCTAATACAAGCTTTTTTGAGGGGGAGTGAGTACTACAAAGTATATAATACACTAATGATTTTATTATGTGCCAAGCCTTAAGATTAATATGGACATCCTAGATCTGTCACTTTTGTGAAAACAACCCCATAGATAATGATGCTCCTAAATGAAACCGGCTGAGCGAATATTCCACATACTGACCATAGGCATTTCTTATTTTTTGGACACCTTGGCCGCCCCAATCCCGTCTCCACCTTACTCGATTTGATAATTCTTGTCATGGATGTCGGTGTCAAAACCAGCGGATCTCGGGTAGGGGGTCCCGAACTATGCGTCTAAGGCGGATGGTAACAGGAGGCAGGGACACGATGTTTTACCCAGGTTTGGGCCCTCTTGATGGAGGTAAAACCCTACGTCCTGCTTGATTATACTTGATAATATGGGTATTACAAGAGTTGATCTACCACGAGATCGGAGAGGCTAAACCCTAGAAGCTAGCCTATGGTATGATTGTATGTTGTCCTACGGACTAAAACCCTCCGGTTTATATAGACACCGAAGGGGGCTAGGGTTACACAAGGTCGGTTAAAAAGGAGGAGATATACATATCCGTATTGCCTAGCTTGCCTTCGACGTCAAGTAGAGTCCCATCCGGACACAGGACGAAGTCTTCAATCTTGTATCTTCATAGTCCAACAGTCCGGCCAAAGGATATAGTCCGGCTGTCCGGAGACCCCCTAATCCAGGACTCCCTCGGTAGCCCCTGAACCAGGCTTCAATGATGATGAGTCCGGCGTGCGGTGTTGTCTTCGGCATTGCAAGGCGGGTTCCTCCTCCGAATACACCACAGAAGAGTTTGAATACAAGGATAGTGTCCGACCCTGCAAAACAAGTTCCACATACCACCCTAGAGAGAATAATATTTCCACAAATCTAATCTGCTGGCACGTTTTGGCAGCATGACATCACGCCACGGCCCGGTAATTATTTGAACCGTTTTTCTTTAACCAGCCCCGCACATAACGCGAGGCGGTTTCTTGACACGTCTTGTCAAAGCAGAGATCGTGTTCCCCTTATTATGGGATTCTCATCAATACGGACGCGGGTAACCCAACCGCGCCATCAATTACGGCGCTTGGGGATAAGCGAGTTTTACCAGGCTAGTGGGGGCGCATAGTCTAGTCCGCCCTTATAAAGGGATAAGATCTCACCTTTTTCTACCCATGCCTTCTTCCTCCTTGCTCATCCATTCTCGCACACTCGAGCTCCAGCGCCCAAGTCCGCATCCTCCTCCTCAACTCTCTCCAAACATGTCCGGAGCGGGAGGCAAGTGGATGGCCTCCTCCGTCACGGAGGGGCATATCAAAAAGTTACGCGGAGCCGGATACTTAGCCGCAGATATCGTGCACCGGCTGCCAGCCGCGGGGCAGGTCATCCCTACCCCAGAACCCCACGAGAGGGTGGTCTTCCTCCACCACTTCGTCCGCGGACTGGGGTTTCCCCTCCATCCATTTGTCCGCGGCCTCATGTTCTACTATGGGCTAGACTTTCATGATCTGGTCCCAAACTTCATCCTCAACATCTCGGTGTTCATCGTCATGTGCGAGGCCTTCCTTCGCATCCGGCCGCACTTCGGCATGTGGCTGAAGACCTTCAATATCAAGCCAAAGGTGGTGGGTGGCCAACAGGCAGAATGCGGCGGAGCCATGGTGGGCAAGATGCCCAACGTTACATGGCTCGAGGGCTCCTTCGTGGAGACCATAAAGGGGTGGCAATCAGGGTAGTTCTACATCACCAAGCCGCGCGACACCAACTGGGCAGCGGCCCCCGAGTTTCGATCCGGAATCCCCACGCGGCTCACTTCCTGGAAGGAGAAGGGTCTATCCTGGGGTTCATCGGTGGAGCTGGACGGACTCCAGAAATGTATCCGGAACATGACAAGCAAGAAACTTAAGCTTATCAACATAGTCCAAGTCATGCTCTTCCGCCGGATCCTCCTGTGTCAGCAACAGGACTTCAACTTATGGGAGTTTGACCCGGCCCGGCACCAGACTCTAAGTGAGCTCTTCGACACGATGCACAAAGACGTCTGGAGGGTGCTGTTCAAGGGCGCCAAGGTCCCTCCCTCTCTCACCGAGGACCGCGGGCTAAGCGCGAAGCGCCCTGTGAATCCGGTAAGTTTTGTACATTTGGCAGGATATTTATTTCCCATAGCTTAACCCTGTGCGGGGTCTGAGCTCTCATGCCTTTAACAGGACTGGGTGGAGGCATCGGAGCAGATCGACTGCCCGGCCCCTTTGCCCGAAGACACTACGGGTGCTCTCCTGACGGAGATGCTGACTCCGGCTCTTTCTAAGGTGCCGGAGAAGACCAAGAAGAAGGCCAAGGGAACCCGAAAGAGTTCTCGGCGACAGGTGGTATCGGACTCATCGTCCGATAACTCCGCGACGCACTCCTCCCATGAAGATGAGGAGGAGGAAGATGAAGATGCTCCCTCTCCATCCGAGGGAACAAGAAAAGGAAGGCCGCCCCAACCGGGGAGGCTGAAGGGTCCAAGAAAGGAAGGACTCTCCTTCCGGACTGTTCCACCACCGCCGCTGAAGGCGAAAACGAGTGGCTGCTCAGGGCCAAGCCCCTGGCGAAGTCGTACGTATTCAGATACCAGAGTAACTCATAGCACTCCTTTGTCGCACTGCTTCTCCTAACGCCGAATATGATTATGCAGACCGCCCCAAGCCCGTATCGACGTATCCTCGTCGGACGGCTCCTTGGATTCGTCGGATATGGATAGTGATCCACTTCCGACCACCTCCTCCCCTTGCCCTGCGGACAATGCCGAGGTGTTGTCTCAAGGGGTACCGAGCCGAGGGGAGACAGTCCCGGAGGCGCCTCAAGGCGACCTTCCGGACTCCAGGTGCAAAGGGAGCAAGGCTCCCGGGGGCTCCAAGCTCGGCTCACAACTGAACACCGTGTCGGAACCTCCAGTGGTTCCAGACTCGGGCAGGCGGCCCCCTTCCAGAAGGGGTAAAACGCCCGTGCCGATGACCTCTGTCCATCCAGAGGCACCGGACAACCTGCTGGGAGCGCTTTGCGGCACTTCCATTGACGAAGAGCGCCGTACTATTATGAGTGTGGTGATCAAGAAGGTTTAGTCCGCCAAGAGCGGACTGACTGAAGCCTATGCCAGCCTTCTAACAGGCTTTAAGGTAAATATTGAAAGCGTAGGAAAAATATTACCGCATAGACAGTAGCCCTTGATGCTCTGTTTGGTGTTCACAAAGAAAATTCGAATATAGGATCAAATAAAATATGCAGGAGTCTAATATAAGTGTGTCTGTATGCGTATGCAGGCTTCGCTGCTGGCCTCTGCCGCACTGACTGCGGAGGTCGCCGCACTAAAGCAGGACCTCGAGGGGTCCGAAAAAGAGCTCGGCCTTGCCAAGAGGCAGCTCGAGGAGAACAAAGGTAAGTAATACCTTGTCTATATATATAAAAAGAAAATGCGGTTGCGGAATGATAGGATCATCATGAATGTGCTAGGGGCCACGACCGAGGTGGAGACCCTAAAGCAAACGCTATCCGAGGTCGAAGACAAAGCGGCCAAGGAACGCACCGAGCGGGAGAAGCAAGAGGCACGGGTGGGCGAGGTGCAGCAAGAGCTCCAGGCTCTCGTGACGAAGCACGAGGCTTTGGAGCTTGACTCGAAGATGCGAGAGTCTGAGCTTGCCGCAGCCCTTGGGAGCGTGAAGAATGCCAAGGCTGAAGCCCAAAAGGCCCTCTAGGAAATTGAGGCGATAAGGAAGATAGCAACGGGTAAGGCATTCAATATGCAAAGCAAGCATGTGAAAGTAAATTACTTCTTACTTACCAGAGTCCGCAGCTGTCCAGGAGCATTCGCAGATTTGCCCCGCAACATGTCGGATGCCGCAAAGTTTTACTAGGCCAAGGAGGGAAGCTCGACGGAGAAGCTGTTTTGGTCTCAGTATACTGGGACCGAACACCTGATGCCTGTGAGCAACCAGCTGAAGCAACTGGTCGAGCTGCACAAGGCGGCCGAACAGGCCGTGAAGGGCTTTATAGTCCGGATGTGGCCTAGCGAAGCCCTTCCCAACAGCTACTTCGGCCTGGTGAGGTGGCTTGTGGATGCCTGCCCATGGCTGGGGGTCATCAAGCGGTCCGTCTGCATCGAAGGTGCACGCCGGGCTTTTGCCCATGCAAAGGTGCACTGGGCCAAGATGGACGCCGAGAAGCTGGTGAAGGAGGGGCCACCGCAGGGCAAGGAGCATCGCCACCCCGAGATGTACTATGAGGGTGTCCTGAAGGGTGCCCGTCTTGTAGTGGACGAGTGTGTGAAAGATGTAATATTTGAATGAACTTTCTCGTGTGATCCTGTGGTATGAAAACTTGTTCATATGTGCTATGCAACGCTTGTTTGAATTTAAAATATTACCTTTTGTTCGGCTGTTTATCAAATCTGAGAGATGGCTAGTCGTCGGCTTCTGCCCCCATGCCACGAGTGCTGGGGTGTTTGGGATAAACCTGAGCACTCTTGTTCCCATTTTTGGGTCCTTCGAGGAAGGTGCTCAGCGCAACGAACAAGGCTATCGGACTATAATGCTTTATCACTCTCACTTAGCCATAGAATTCTATAATTTTAAATTTCGGCGAAGCCCCTAGTATTCGGAAGGCTGAATTTGGGGTGCTATACACGCCTTAAGCCGGACAAAGCCGACTCCTCGCTTAAAGCAGCATAAGTCTTTAGGGACTCGAAACCTCTCGAACAGCGACCGGTCTCTCGCCTTATCATGACAATCAGTTTTAGCTTTCTCTACTGAGGTGCTTAGCCCAGCTGAACCGGGGCACAATCGTAGTAGTTCTCCCAGTGCTACCTTAGCCGATATAGCGGAACGTAAGGTACCAAAACATGGGAGCCGGGCAAACCCAACTATTGACCCAAGACATGATTCGGAGCTGATGCATATAATGTTATAAGTTTGGGGTGCCGCACTTGTCTAAAGTGTTCGGACTTCTCACGCCGTATTATGGGGTATGCTTAATCCCCTGGCGTATTAGCCATACCAGAGTGTACGGGTGTTGGATGTCATGAAATGAACATATATATATATATATATATGTATATATAAAGGAAGAATAAAGAATGAGATAATAGTCTAGTGCTATGCATTGTTTATTCAAAAAGGTGCATTAAAGCAAAATGATACAGGTAGTGCGATAAGCAAAAAGTAGGACTATTTGACATGTCCCCTCCAAGGGCAAGCTGAGGAATGGCATTAAAGCAAGTATTTCATTCCTTATCATAATCCACCTGGGAGTTCCGTGGTGCGACCTAGCTTTCTGCCTCCTTGGTTGCTGCATCATGTGTTCGGCAATCATACTGCCGGACAGGGTTTCCAGAGATTAAAGTCCTAAAAGAGAGAAAAATAATAAAGCGGGAAGCCCCTAGTGCGGTTGAGCCGCGTCTTGGGGCGTGCCGTAGTCATGCCCCCCTCCCCACCTATGCACATGGTATTTTCAATGCATAATTATGTACGCGCGGCATGGATGTCGCCGTTTGGCTGGGACCGGGGTGGGGGCCGCATTGTTATGCGAGCTTGAAACATGCCAGGCGGTCTTGTTGCCGATTACTCCGGGCACGCTTGAAGGTGTCCGGGTCCTTAATCGCCGAACTAGTGGATTGCCTTAAGAGGCTGGTTTGCGCTTCTGTTGCGAGGGCCACAGTGTGCTCCTCCGTGCGGAGAGAGCGCTCTGTGTTTCCATTAACTGTGATGACCCCCCGAGGTCCTGGCATCTTGAGCTTGAGGTATGCATAGTGCAGTACCGCATTGAATCTTGCAAATGCGGTTCACCCGAGCAGTGCATGATAGCCACTGTGGAACGGGACTATATCGAAGATTAACTCTTTGCTTCGGAAGTTATCTGGGGATCCGAAGACCACTTCCAGTGTGACTGAGCCTGTGCAATGGGCCTCTACACCTAGTATGACGCCTTTGAAGGTTGTTTTTGTGGGTTTGATCCTTGAGGGGTCTATACCCATTTTGCGCACTGTGTCCTGGTAAAGCAGGTTCAGGTTGTTGCCGCCATCCATAAGGACTCAAGTGAGATGAAATCCGTCAATGATTGGGTCTAGGACCAGTGCGGCGAATCCGCCATGACGGATACTAGTGGGGTGGTCCCTACGATCGAAGGTGATTGGACAAGAGGACCATGGGTTGAACTTTGGGGTGACTGGATCCAACGCATATACGTCCCTTAGCGTGCGCTTCCGCTCCCTCTTGGGGATGTGGGTTGTGTATATCATGTTCACCGCCCGCACTTGTGGGGGCAACCTCTTCTGTCCTCCGGTGTTTGGCTGCCGGGGCTCCTCCTCGTCATCGCTATGTGACCCCTTATCTTTGTTTTCGGCATTTAACTTGCCGGCCTACTTGAACACCCAACAATCCATGTTGGTGTGGTTGGATGGCTTGTCGGGGGTGCCGTGTATTTGACACGAGCGGTCGAGTATATGGTCCAAACTGGACGGGCCCGGAGTGCTTCTTTTGAATGGCTTTTTCCGCTGACCGGGTTTAGAGCCTTTGAATCCAGCATTGACTGCCGTATCCTCGGTATTGTCGCTGTTAATGCGGCGCTTATGTTTGTTGCGACGTGACCTGCCATTGCCATCCTTGGTATCTGAAGTACCATGGTTCTTTGATATGTTATTGCTGCGAGCCAGCCAACTGTCTTCTCCCGCACAAAAGCGGGTCATGAGTGTCATGAGGGCTGCCATAGATTTTGGCTTTTCCTGGCCAAGGTGCCGGGCGAGCCACTCGTCGCGAATGTTGTGCTTAAAAGCTGCTAGGGCCTCTGCATCCGGACAATCAGCGATTTGATTTTTCTTTGTTAGGAACCGTGTCCAGAATTGCCTGGCCGATTCCTCTGGCTGCTGAATTATGTGGCTCAAGTCATCGGCATCTGGTGGTCGCACATAAGTGCCCTGGAAGTTGTCAAGGAATGCTGCTTCCAGGTCCTCCCAACAGCCAATGGATTCTGCTGGCAGGTTGTTGAGCCAATGCCGAGCTGGTCCTTTGAGTTTAAGTGGGAGGTATTTGATGGCGTGTAGATCGACACCGCGGGCCATGTGGATGTGCAGGAGGAAGTCCTCGATCCATACCGCAGGATCTGTTGTGTCGTCGTATGATTCTATATTTACGGGTTTGAAACCCTCTGGGATTTGGTGATCCATTACTTCGTCTGTGAAACAAAGGGGGTGTGCGGCGCCTCTGTACTGGGCCATATCGCGACGCAGCTCAAATGAGTCTTGCCCGATGTGTTCGGCCCAGCCGGATTTACTTTTACTGTATCCGGCGTGATGGTTATCGTCTCGCATAGTGGCGCGCCCTCGCGATCCGTAGATCGATCTTGCCTGTTTTTCTTTATCCTCCAATACGTCTCGCAGGTCTAGCATGTTCCCCCATGCCTTGTCATTTTTATTCGAGTGGCGTCGGGGTGCGGGCTGAGTTTTTGACTGAAATGCCTCTCTGTCGCGGCCACGAGGTGGCCGGTCAGCCACATCATATGTTGGAGATGTAGGTTTGAGTGCTTCCTCCTCGAGTCGGGGTAGCAACCTACGCTTTGGGTAACTCTTGGAGGGGCGTTCGAGTTTATATTCCTCAGCCGCAAGGACTTCAGTCCATCTGTCAGCTAGCAAATCTTGATCAGCTTGAAGTTGTTGTTGCTTTTTCTTAAGGCTATTTGCCGTGGCTATAAGCCGGCGCTTGAAGCGCTCTTGTTCGACGAGATCCTCAGGCACGACGAATTCGTCATTATCGAGGCTTGCCTCGTCTTGGGAGGGAGGCATGTAATTATCATCCTCCGCCTCTTCGTCTGCCGCTCTCTTTGGAGGGCTGGATTCTCCATCCTCCTGCCCTAGATCTTGCTGGAGGGGATTGTTGTCGTCTTTGGCACTGTCCGGAGTGCTATTTTCTCCTGTGCCGGGGTCACCGCTTTTGCTTTGGCGAGACTTAGAGCGGCGCCGCTGACGCCGGCGCTTGGGTTGCTTCTTGGAGGGGTCATCCCCCGCTGTCTCATTGCCATTGCCTTCTTTGGATGTGTCCACCATGTATATATCATATGATGAAGTGGTTGTCCAGTGCCCAGTGGGCAGTGGTTCCTCTTCGCCTCCCGCATCGTCGTCCATGCCGTCGATGTCTTCGGAGTGGAAGTCGAGCATGTCGGTTAAGTCGTCGACAGTGGCTACTAAGTGGGTGGTGGGTGGGCGGCGAGTTTCTTCGTCATACGTATCCCAATCCTGCCGGACATAGTTAGGCCAGGACTCTCCTGACAAGGAGAGAGACCTTAATGAATTCAGTATGTCGCCGAAGGGCGAGTGCTGAAATATATTCGCGGAGGTAAACTCCATGATCGGCGCCCAATCGGACTCGATAGGCACGGGCGCAGGCGGTTGGGAGTCCGTGGCCGGGGAGGGATCCGGTAGTTTGGCGTCACAGCTCTCATGAAGGGTAAGGTCGATACTCAGCTCGATCGCCGATGAGAGTGCGGCCTCCGTGGCGGGGTCTATCCACCAGCCCATGGAAGGCGCAGCTGGCTCCGAATTGAGGGTCGGAGCAGTTGCCGGCGCGATCTCCTGGACACTGTCCGATGGCAGAGCTAGATCATGCTCATCGTGGCCATGTGGCGCACTAGGAAGGGGCTCGAATCCGTCGAAGATCAAGTCTCCGCGGATATCAGCCGTGTAGTTTAAGCTTCCAAACCTGACCTGATGGCTAGGGGCGTAACTCTCGATCTGCTCCAGATGGCCAGCAAGTTGGCCCGCAGTGCGAAGCCGCCGAATACGAAGATCTGTTCGGGAAGAAAAGTCTCACCCTGGACTGCATCACTATCGATGATCAAAGGAGCCATCAAGCCTAACGGCGACGACACAGAGGAACTCTTAATGAAAGCACCAATGTCGGTGTCAAAACCGGCGGATCTCGGGTAGGGGGTCCCGAACTATGCGTCTAAGGCGGATGGTAACAGGAGGTAGGGGACATGATGTTTTACCCAGGTTCGGGCCCTCTTGATGGAGGTAAAACCCTACGTCATGCTTGATTATACTTGATAATATGGGTATTACAAGAGTTGATCTACCACGAGATCGGAGAGGCTAAACCCTAGAAGCTAGCCTATGGTATCATTGTATGTTGTCCTACAGACTAAAACCCTCCGGTTTATATAGACACCGGAGGGGGCTAGGGTTACACAAGGTCGGTTACAAAGGAGGAGATATACATATCCGTATTGCCTAGCTTGCCTTCCATGCTAAGTAGAGTCCCATCCGGACACGGGACGAAGTCTTCAATCTTGTATCTTCATAGTCCAACAGTCCGGCCAAAGGATATAGTCCGGCTGTCCGGAGACCCCCTAATCTAGAACTCCCTCAGTGGACATGGTAATTTGTGTATAGTTGAAGGGTCACGATGTGTGTACAGAGTGAGTGCAGTGTGTGCTGCCAGTTAGATGGATATTATCCGTTACTCAAGTTTACTACTCTTGCCGGCTACGTAGTATGAGCCGAGACACAACGTATACACATGGTTGGCAGAAGAAAGAGATGGCTCCCACCATGTCGATAGTTCACAGCATGCATATTCCTCTCCAAAGTTGCAACCTAGGGGGCAGCAAAGAAAGGAAGCCCTCCCGACTTGCTCCCGCGGGCACCCTAGGAGGTAACCCTAGCCGCCACCACTTCTCGCTGTCGTCCCTAGCTTCCCACCCCTTGCCGTCATCGGTGGCGTCGCTGGCCAAAGGTCACGTGGTGTAGGTGGTGGCGGGGCGGCTCCATCCCTCGCGATGTGGTGCCCAATCAAACCAATGCAAAAGATAAGTATATCCTAGTTTTATAACCCTAACCCTATATAAGTACCTCATGTTTGACGCAAAGAAGGCATAGGAGCTCGAATGCTCCAAGTAACCATGTCGGCAACAAATTGCAACTACGGCGAACCTCAGTGGCACTAGTAGAAAAAAGGCCTAATGTGAAGCACATTAGTCCTGGTTTGTAGCTGAACCAGCACCAATGTAACCATTAGTGCCGGTTCAAACAGCTAGGCGGGTGATGTCTACTACACAACCATCTTCTTGAAGACATTGTTGGGCCTCCAAGTGCAGAGGTTTGTAGGACAGTAGCAAATTTCCCTCAGGTTGATGACCTAAGATTTATCAATCTGTGGGAGGCATAGGATGAAGATGGTCTCTCTCAAACAACCCTGCAACCAAATAACAAAGAGTCTCTTGTGTCCCCAACACTCCCAATACAATGGTAAATTGTATAGGTGCACTAGTTCGATGAAGAGATGGTGATACAAGTGCAATATGGATGGTAGATATAGGTTTTTGTAATCTGAAAATAAAAAAACAGCAAGGTAGCAAGTGGTAAAAGTGAGCGTAAACTGTATTGCAATGCTAGGAAACAAGGCCTAGGGTTCATACTTTCACTAGTGCAAGTTCTTTCAACAAGGATAACATAATTAGATCATATAACTATCCCTCAACATGCAACAAAGAGTCACTCCAAAGTCACTAATAGAGGAGAACAAACGAAGAGATTATTGTACAGTACGAAACCACCTCAAAGTTATCCTTTCTGATCGATCTATTCAAGAGTCTGTAGTAAAATAACACGAAGCTATTCTTTCTGTTGGATCTATCCTAGAGTTCATACTAGAATAACACCTTAAGACACAAGTCAACCAAAACCCTAACGACACCTAGATACTCCAATGTCACCTCAAGTATCCATGGATATGATTATACGATATGCATCACACAATCTCAGATTCATCTATTCAACCAACACAAAGAACTTCAAAGAGTGCCCCAAAGTTTCTACCGGAGAGTCAAGACGAAAACGTGTGCCAACCCCTATGCATAGATTCCCAAGGTCACGGAACCCGCAAGTTGATCACCAAAACATACATCATGTGAATCAATAGAATACCCTATTGTCACCACGGGTATCGCACGCAAGACATACATCAAGTGTTCTCAAATCCTTAAAGACTCAATCCGATAAGATGACTTCAACGGGAAAAATCAATCCATTACAAGAAGGTAGAGGGGGAGAAACATCATAAGATCCAACTATAGTAGCAAAGCTCGTGGTACATCAAGAACGTGCCAAATCAAGAACACGAGAGAGAGAGAGAGAGAGAGAGAGAGATCAAACACATAGCTACTGGTGCATACCCTCAGCTTCGAGGGTGAACTACTCCCTCCTCATCATGGAGAGCGCCGGGATGGTGAAGATGGCCACCGGAGAGGGATTCCCCCCTCCGGTAGGGTGCCGGAACGGGTCTAGATTGGTTTTCGGTGGCTACAGAGGCTTGCGGCGGCGGAACTCCCGATCTAGGTTATTTTCTAGAGGATTGGGTATTTATAGGAATTGTTGGCGTCGGGAACAAGTCAAGGGGGTCTCCGAGTCGTCCACGGGATAGGGGGCGCGCCCCCCTCCCTCGTGGATGGCTCGGGACTCTTCTGGCCCAACTCTTTTACTCCGGGGGCTTCTTTTGGTCCATAAAAAATCATCAAAAATTGGCACGTCAATTGGACTCTCTTTGGTATTCCTTTTCTGTAAAACTCAAAAACAAGAAAAAAAAACAGAAACTGGCACTAGCCTCAAGGTTAATAGATTAGTCCCAAAAATCATATAAAATAGCATATAAATGCATATAAAACATCCAAGATTGATAATATAATAGCATGGAACAATCAAAAATTATAGATACGTTGGAGACGTATCAAGCATCCCCAAGCTTAATTCCTGCTCGTCCTCGAGTAGGTAAATGATAAAAATAGAATTTTTGATGTGGAATGCTACCTAACATATTTATCAATGTAATTTTCTTTACTGTGGCAAGAATGTTTAGATCCAAAAGATTCAAGACAAAAGTTTAATATTGACATAAAAACAATAATACTTCAAGCATACTAACCAAGCAATTATGTCATCTCAAAATAACATAGCCAAAGAAAGCTCATTGATAACCCACAAGTATAGGGAATCAATTGTAGCCTCTTTCGATAAGTAAGAGTGTCGAACCCAATGAGTAGCTAAAGGTAGAACAAATATTCCCCCAAGTTCTATCGACCACCGATACAACTCTACGCACGCTTAACGTTCGCTTTACCCAGAACAAGTATGAAACTAGAAGTATTTTTTAGGTGTTTTTGGATAGGTTTGCAAGATAATAAAGAGCGCGTAAATAAAAGCTAGGGGCTGTTTAGATAAAGAAGCAATAAAGTAAATATAGCGAGTGTGGAAAAGTGGTGGTAGGAGTTGCGAAATTGTCCCTAAGCAATTCACTACTTTACTAGACCGATAGCAAGTTTTTATGTGGGAGAGGCCACTGCTAGCATGTCATCCCTGACTTGGAATTCTATGCACTTATGATTGGAACTATTAGCAAGCATCCGCAACTACTAACATTCAGTAAGGTAAAACCCAACCATAGCATTACGATATATTGGTCCCCCTTCAATCCCGTATGCATCAATTTCTATGTTAGGTTGAAGCTTTTGTCACTCTTGCCCTCCAATACATAGTCCTATCAACATACAACTAACCCTATGGTGTGATCCACGCGCGCTCTCATATGATGGGCACCAAAGGATAGACACATAACCACAAGCAAATTAAACCAATCATAGCAATTCATCAACCACTGATAGGACAACGAAAATCTACTCAGACATCATAGAATGGCAACACATCATTGGATAATAATATGAAGCATAAAGCACCATGTTCAAGTAGAGGGTACAATGGATTGCGGGAGAGTGGATCGCTGTAGATAGATGAGGGAAGGTGATGGAGATGTTGGTGAAGATGGCGGAGGTGTTGGTGAAGATCGCGGTGATGATGATGGCCCCCGGCTGTGTTCTGGCACCGCCGGAAGCGAGGGGGAGAGAGGCCCCTCCTTCTTCTTCTTCCTTCACCTTCTCCCTAGATGGGAGAAGGGTTTCCCCTCTGGTCCATGGCCTCCATGGCATGGGAGGGGCGAGAGCCCCTCCGAGATTGGATCTGTCTCTCTGTCTCTCTCTATTTCTGTGTTCCCAGATTCTGCCCTTTCACCATTTCTTATATTTCCAGAGATCCGTAACTCCGATTGGGCTGACACGATATCTATCCGTATATTAGCTTTCTTGCAGCGAAAGAAGGGCATCAACTGCCTTACGGGGTGGCCACAAGGGTCAGGGGTGCGCCTGCCCCCCTGGGGTGCGCCACGTGCCTCATGGCCCCCTCGGACATCGTCTCGCGTAGATTTTTCTTCCCAAAAATCACATATATTCCAAAAAAATCTCCATCAGTTTTTATCCCGTTTGGACTCCGTTTGATAAGGATTTATTGCGAAACAAAAAACATGCAACAAACAGGAACTGGCACTGGGCACTGGATCAACATGTTAGTCCAAAAATATTATAAAAAGTTGCCAAAAGTATATGAAAGTTGTATAATATTGGCATGGAACAATCAAAAATTATATATACAACGGAGACGTATCAGCACCCCCAAGCTTAATTCCTGCTCGTCCTCGAGTAGGTAAATGATAAAAAAAATTGATGTGGAATGCTACCTAGCATAATCTTGATCATATATCTAATCATAGCATGAATATTAAGACACGAGTGATTCAAAGAAATAGTCTATCATTTGACATTAAGATAATAATACTTCAAGCATATTAATAAAGCAATCATGTATTTTCAAAATAACATGGCCAAAGAAAGTTATCCTTACAAAATCATATAGTCTGGCTATGCTCCATCTTCACCACACAAAATATTCAAATCATGCACAACCCCGATGACAAGCCAAGCAATTGTTTCACACTTTTGAAGTTCTCAAACCTTTTCAACTTTCACGCAATACATGAGCGTGAGCCATGGATATAGCACTATAGGTGGAATAGAATATGATGGTGGAGGTTGTGTGGAGAAGACAAAAAGGGAGAAAGTCTCACATCGATACGGCTAATCAACGGGCTATGGAGATGCCCATCAATTGATGTCAATGTGAGGAGTAGGGATTGCCATGCAACGGATGAACTAAGAGCTATAAGTGTATGAAAGCTCAAACTGGAAACTAAGTGGGTGTGCATCCAACTTGCTTGCTCATAAAGACCTCGGGCATTTGAGGAATCCCATCATCGGAATATACAAGCCAAGTTTATAATGAAAATTCCCACTAGTATATGAAAGTGATAACTCAAGAGACTCTCTATATGAAGAACATGGTGCTATTATGAAGCACAAGTGTGGTAAAAGGATAGTAACATTGTCCCTTCTCTCGTTTCTCTCATTTTTTCTTTTTTTTCTTTTTTTTCTTTTGGTGGGCTTCATTGGCCTCTTTTTTTGTGGGCTTCTTTGGCCTCTTTTATTTTTTTGTAAAGTCTGGAGACTCATCCCAACTTGTGAGGGCATAGCTTCCATCATCCTTTCCTCACATGGGACAATGCTCTAATAATGATGATCATCACACTTTTATTTACTTACAACTCGATACTAGAACAAAGATATGACTCTATATGAATGCCTCCGATGGTGTACCGAGATGTGCAATGATCTAGCGTAGCAATGACATCAAAAACGGACAAGCCATGAAAACATCATGCTAGCTATCTTACGATCATGCAAAGAAATATGACAATGAATGCTCAAGTCATGTATATGATGATGATGGAAGTTGCATGGCAATATATCTCGGAATGGCTATGGAAATGCCATGATAGGTAGGTATGGTGGCTGTTTTGAGGAAGCTATAAGGAGGCTTATGTGTGATAGAGCGTATTGTATCATGGGGTTTGGATGCACCGGCGAAGTTTGCACCAACTCTCGAGGTGAGAAAGGGCAATGCACGGTACCGAAGAGGCTAGCAATGATGGAAGGGTGAGAGTGCGTATAATCCATGGACTCAACATTAGTCATAAAGAACTCACATACTTATTGCAAAAATCTATTAGTAATCGAAACAAAGTACTACGCGCATGCTCCTAGGGGGATAGATTGGTAGGAAAAGACCATCGCTCGTCCCCGACCGTCACTCATAAGGAAGACAATCAATAAATAAATCATGCTCCGACTTCATCACATAACGGTTCACCATACGTGCATGCTACGGGAATCACAAACTTCAACACAAGTATTTCTACAATCCAAAACTACACACTAGCATGACTCTAATATCACCATCTTTATATCGCAAAACTATTGCAAGGAATCAAACATATCATATTCAGTGATCTACAAGTTTTATGTAGGATTTTATGACTAACCATGTGAATGACCAATTCCTGTCATCTCTCTAAATAGATATAAGTGAAGCAAGAAAGTTTAATTCTTTCCACAAAAGATATGCCCACGCTCTAACAAATATAAGTGAAGCAAAAGAGCATTCTACAAATGGCAATTTTCTATGTGAAGAGAAACAGGCAATCCAAACTTCAAATGATATAAGCGAAGCACATGAAGCATTCTGTAAAGCCATACTCAAAAGGTATAAGTGGAGTGCAATGAGCATTCTATAAACCAACCATGGACTATCTCATACCAGCATGGTGCATAAAATAAAAGTGAAAACTAAATGCAAAAGGCGCTCCAAGATTGCACATATCGCATGAACGAAACGAATCCGAAAACATACCGATACTTGTTGAAGAAAGATGGCATGCCTTCCGGGGCATCCCCAAGCTTAGACGCTTGAGTCTCCTTGAATATTTACTTGGGGTGCCTCGGGCATCCCCAAGCTTGATCTCTTGCCTCTCTTCCTTCTTCTCACATCGAGACCTCCTCGATCTTCGAACACTTCATCCACACAAAACTCAACAGAAAGCTTGGTAAGATCCGTTAGTATAATAAAGCAAATCACTACTCTAAGTACTGTTGAAAACCAATTCATATTTTGTTTTGCATTGTAGATACTGTTATATAACTTTTCCATGGCTTAATCCACTGATATAAATCGATAGTTTCATCAAAACAGGCAAACTATGCATCAAAAACAGAATCTGTCTAAAACAGAACAGTCTGTAATAACCTGAACATTCACCATACCTCTGGTACTCCAAATATTCTACAAAAATTAGAAAAAATAAACAATTTTTATAGAAAGACAGTGCAAAAAGTTTCAGAACCGTTTGATCTTCCAGCAAAAAATGTAAAATCGCGCGCTACAGCCAAAGTTGATGTCCTGCACCGTACAAACCAACAAGCATCTAAAACATCCTAAAGGCAAACCTTGGCACATTATTTTTATAATGCAATGGAATTGTACAAGGGGATAATTATTTTTGTTGAAAAGTTTTTGTAATCAAGATTCACAAAGTTTCCGTGAGCATGAACAAAGTTCAAGGAGCTCCCCCACTTCAACAATGCTTGTCTCTCTCACTTTCACTTTCCTTTTTGAAAAAGTTTTGGGTTCCCCTCTTTATTTTATTTTTGTTTTAAAACTTTATAAAAGCACTCAACAGAAATAAATGACTCTTTAAAACTTCCGGGTTGTCTCCCTGGCAGCGCTTTCTTTAAAGCCATTAAGCTAGGCATATAGTGCTCAAGTAATGAATCCACCCGGATACCAAGGTATATCAAAGCCAATTTTAATTAACAATGATTTGGCATTTAGTAGTGAGCACAAAGCAACATATATCAAGTAATGATGAAGTAACTCTCTTCCTATGCATCGTCATGTCATACAAGAACAATTCATGCACACAAAGTAAAGGTCAATGCATAGTATAAACAGTTTCTTGCAATTTTTTCATGTTGGAAACATAAAGAGGCGGAGATGTAGTTCCTCTCTCATAATAATTGCAAGCAGGAGCAGAAAGCACATGCATATTATATCTATCAAAAGCATCATGTGCAAGGGTAAAAGACAACCCATCAATATAATCCTTAATAAGGGCAAACTTCTCCGATATAGTGTAGTCGGGAGAATTCAAAAAGATAATAGGACTATCATGTGTGGGTGCAATAGCAACAATTTCATGTTTAACATAAGAAACTATAGCAAGTTCATCTCCATAAGCATAATTCATATTGGCATCTTGGCCACAAGCATAGCAAACATCATCAAAAAGGGATATTTCAAGAGAATCAACGGGATCATAACAGTCATCATAGCAATCATCCTTCGGTAAGCACGAAGGGAAATTAAACAATTTATGAGTTGAAGAGTTACTCTCATTAGAAGGTGGGCACGGGTGATCAATCCGCTCTTCCTCCTTTTATTCTTCGCTCTCCTCCTCATCTTTTTCATCCAATGAGCTCACAATGTCATTAATTTCCTCTTCCATAGACTCCTGCAAAATATTAGTCTCTTCTTGGACAGCGAAGACTTTCTCAATAAATGCATCAATATCGGCATTGTATTCATAATTCTCATAGCAATATTTAAGGATAGCTAAATTTTCAGGTCTATAAACTGAATCATCAAAATTTTCACACTCTTTAAACAAAGATTCAATTTCATAAGCACCCATAAAAGCAAAAAAATTCTTCTATTTGTTCCACATCATAGTAATCATATATACCATTAGCATAAGAATCCAAGGTTTTATCATCATTAAATTTGCATGAAAAGGGAAGGTGTGGAGCCTTCATCCTAGAGCAACAAGTATAGTCATATCTCAAGCATAGTTCCCGAGCATACCAATGCAACATATGAATTTGATCCCATAATAGTTTCCCTTTTTGAGTCAAGCAATAATCCCTAAAGTATTCACGTTGATCCAACGTGTCTTCCATAACATAATTGAATGGGGTTTTCTCAGGATTATCAAAGTAGTACATAATCTCTTTCACATAACCAGCATCGAGGGTTTTAGGAGGTTCCTCATCCCCATGAGTAGCAGGTACACCTAATTTTTTTTGGTATTTCGTGTTCCATATCCATAACTAAAGATAGATAACAACTTAGAACAGCAAATAAAAAGTACTTAGTGATAAAGCAAACAAGCACACACGAGAATATTCACCCCACGCTATGGCTCCCCGCCAACGGCGCCAGAAAAAGGTCTTGATAACCCACAAGTATAGGGGATCAATTGTAGCCTCTTTCTATAAGTAAGAGCGTCGAACCCAACGAGGAGCTAAAGGTAGAACAGATATTCCCCCAAGTTCTATCGACCACCGATACAACTCTACGCACGCTTAACATTCGCTTTACCTAGAACAAGTATGAAACTAGAAGTATTTTTTAGGTGTTTTTGGATAGGTTTGCAAGATAATAAAGAGCCCGTAAATAAAAGCTAGGGGCTGTTTAGATAAATAAGCAATAAAGTAAATATAGCGAGTGTGGAAAAGTGGTGGTAGGAGTTGCGAAATTGTCCCTAAGCAATTCACTACTTTACTAGACTGATAGCAAGTTTTTATGTGGGAGAGGCCACTGCTAACATGTCATCCCTGACTTGGAATTCTATGCACTTATGATTGTAACTATTAGCAAGCATCCGCAACTACTAACGTTCATTAAGGTAAAACCCAACCATAGCATTACGATATATTGGTCCCCCTTCAATCACGTATGCATCAATTTCTATGCTAGGTTGAAGCTTCTGTCACTCTTGCCCTCCAATACATAGTCCAATCAGCATACAACTAACCCTATGGTGTGATCCACGTGCGCGCTCATATGATGGGCACCAAAGGACAGCAACATAACCACAAGCAAATTAAACCAATCATAGCAATTCATCAACCACCGATAGGACAACGAAAATCTACTCAGACATCATAGGATGGCAACACATCATTGGATAATAATATGAAGCATAAAGCACCATGTTCAAGTAGAGGGTACAGCAGGTTGCGGGAGAGTGGACCGTTGTAGATAGATGGGGGAAGGTGATGGAGATGTTGGTGAAGATGGCGGAGGTGTTGGTGAAGATCGCGGTGATGATGATGGCCCCCGGCGGCATTCCGGCGCCACCAGAAGCGAGGGGGAGAGAGCCCCCTCCTTCTTCTTCTTCCTTGACCTTCTCCCTAGATGGGAGAAGGGTTTCCCCTCTGGTCCATGGCCTCCATGGCATGGGAGGGGCGAGAGACCCTCCGAGATTGGATCTGACTCTCTATCTCTCTCTGTTTCTGCGTTCCCAGATTCTGCCCTTTCATCGTTTCTTATGTTCCCGGAGATCCATAACTCCGATTGGGCTGACACGATCTCTATCTGGATATTAGCTTTCTTGCGGCGAAAGAAGGGCATCAGCCGCCTTACGGGGTGATCACGAGGGCCAAGGGCGCGCCTGCCCCCCTGGGGCGCGCCCCTGCCTCGTGGCCCCCTCGGGCATCGTCTCACGTGGATTTTTCTTCCCAAAAATCACATATATTCCAAAAAAAATCCGTCAGTTTTTATCTCGTTTGGACTCCGTTTGATAAGGATTTACTGCGAAACAAAAAACATGCAACAAACAGGAACTGGCACTGGGCACTGGATCAATATGTTAGTCCCAAAAATATTATAATAAGTTGGTAAATGTATATGAAAGTTGTATAATATTGGCATGGAACAATCAAAAATTATAGATACGACGGAGACGTATCACTCATCCCTACAAAATCATATAGTTTGGCCATGCTTCATTTTCGTCACATAAAATGCTCCCATCATGCACAACCCCGATGACAAGCCAAGCAATTCTTTCATACTTTAGTATTCTCAAACTTTTTTAACTTTCACGCAATACATGAGCGCGAGCCATGGACATAGCACTATGGGTGGAATAGAATATGATGATGGAGGTTGTGTGGAGAAGACAAAAAAGGAGAAAGTCTCACATTGACGCGGCTAATCAACGAGCTATGGAAATGCCCATCAATTGATGTCGATGCGAGGAGTAGGGATTTGCATGCAACTGATGCACCAGAGCTATAAATGTATGAAAGCTCAACAAAAGAAACTAAGTGGGTGTGCATCCACTTGCTTGCTCACGAAGACCTAGGGCATTTGAGGAAGCCCATTGTTGGAATATACAAGCCAAGTTGTATAATGAAAAATTCCCACTAGTATATGAAAGTGACAAAATAAGAGACTCTCTATCATGAAGATCATGGTGCTACTTTGAAGCACAAGTGTGGAAAAAAGGATAGTAACGTTGCCCCTTCTCTCTTTTTCTCTCATTTTTTTCTTCTCTTTTTTGGGCCTTCTTTTTCTTTATTTTGCCTTTCTCTCTTTTTTTTATTTCCTCACACGGGACAATGCTCTAATAATGATGATCATCACACTTGTATTTATTTACAACTCAAGAATTACAATTCGATACTAGAACAAAACATGACTCTATATGAGTGCCTCCGGTGATGTACCGGGATGTGCAATGATTCAAGAGTGACATGTATAAAAAAATATGAATGGGTGGCTTTGCCACAAATACGATGTCAACTACATGATCATGCAAGGCAATATGACAATGATGAAGCGTGTCATAATAAACAGAATGGTGGAAAGTTGCATGGCAATATATCTTGGAATGGCTATGGAAATGCCATAATAGGTAGGTATGGTGGTTGTTTTGAGGAAGATATAAGGAGGCTTATGTGTGATAGAG
Organism: Triticum aestivum; assembly: GCF_018294505.1. Taxonomy (NCBI): domain Eukaryota; kingdom Viridiplantae; phylum Streptophyta; class Magnoliopsida; order Poales; family Poaceae; genus Triticum; species Triticum aestivum. Next base: position 716,750,151 of record NC_057800.1, read on the forward strand.
TGTATCATATCACGGGGTTTGGATGCACCGGCCAAGTTTGCACCAACTCTCGAGGTGAGAAAGGGCAATGCACGGTACCGAAGAGGCTAGCAATGATGGAAGGGTGAGAGTGTGTATAATCCATGGACTCAACATTAGTCATAAAGAACTCACATACTTATTGCAAAAATCTACAAGTCATCAAAAACCAAGCACTACGCGCATGCTCCTAGGGGGATAGATTGGTAGGAAAAGACCATCGCTCGTCCCCGACCGCCACTCATAAGGAAGACAATCAAAGAACACTTCATGCTTCAAATTTGTTACACAACGGTTACCATATGTGCATGCTACGGGACTTGCAAAACCTCAACATGAGTATTTCTCAAATTCACAAATACTCAACTAGCATGACTCTAATATCACCATCTTCATATCTCAAAACAATCATCAAGTATCAAACTTCTCATAGTATTCAATGCACTTTATATGAAAGTTTTTATTATACCCAACTTGGATGCCTATCATATTAGGACTAATTTTATAACCCAAGTAAATTACCATGCTATTCTAAAAGACTATAAAAAATAATATAAGTGAAGCATGAGAGATCAATAATTTCTATAAAATAAATCCACCACCATGCGCTAAAAGATATAAGTGAAGCACTAGAGCAAACAACAAACTACTCCAAAAGATATAAGTGAAGATCAATGAGTAGTTGAATAATTATGTAACTATGTGAAGACTCTCTAACATTTAAGAATTTCAGATCTTGGGATATTATTCAAACAGCAAGCAAAACTAAATAAAATAAAATGACGCTCCAAGCAAAACACATATCATGTGATGAATAAAAATATAGCTCCAAGTAAAGTTACGGGTGAACAAAGACGAAAGAGGGGATGCCATCAGGGGCATCCCCAAGCTTAGGCTCTTGGTTGTCCTTGAATATTACCTTGGGGTGCCTTGGGCATCCCCAAGATTAGGCTCTTGCCACTCCTTATTCCATAGTCCATCGAATCTTTACCCAAAACTTGAAAACTTCACAACACAAAACTTAACAGAAAACTCGTAAGCTCCGTTAATATAAAAAAATAAATCACCACTTAGGTACTGTTGTGAACTCATTCCAAATTCATATTGGTGTAATATATACTGTATTCCAACTTCTCTATGGTTCATACCCTCCGATACTACTCATAGATTCATCAAAATAAGCAAACAACACATAGAAAACAGAATCTGTCAAAAACAGAACAGTCTGTAGCAATCTGGATAGTTCGAATACTTCGGTCACTCCAAAAATTCTGAAAAAAACAGGAAAACCAGGACAATTTGCATATTGATCTACTGCAGTTGGAATTGGTATTTTATCACTCTCTGGTAAAAGATGATAATTATTTTCGTGAGCGCATACTTTCTGTTTTTATCAGCAAGATCAAACAACAATCACCCAAGAAGATCTTAAAGGCTTTACTTGGCACTTTATTCAAACAAAAGCTATAAAACATGATTACTACAGTAGCTTAATCATGTGAACACACAAAAACAGTAGGTAAAAGTGTTGGGTTTCCTCCCAACAAGCGCTTTTCTTTAATGCCTTTTAAGCTAGGCATGATGATTTCAATGATGCTCACATAAAAGATAAGAGTTGAAACATAAAGAGAGCATCATGCAGAATATGACTAGCACATTTAAGTATAACCCACTTCCTATGCATAGGGAATTTGTGAGTAAACAACTTATGGGAACAATAATCAACTAGCATAGGAAGGCAAAACAAGCATAACTTTAAAATGTTAAGCACATAGAGAGGAAACATGACATTATTGCAATTCCTACAAGCATATATTCCTCCCTCATAATAATTTTCAGTAGCATCATGAATGAATTCAACAATATAACCATCACATAAAGCATTATTTTCATGATCTACAAGCATAGAATTTTTATTACTCTCCACATAAGCAATTTTCTTCTCATTCGGAATAGTGAGATTATCAAAAGAAACTTGAATACGATAAATTGTTTCCACATTGAAAGAATAAAATTCAGAAAAAGGGTAATCATAATCATGACAAGTTTTATAAATATAATCGTCACTACTTTTTATAGCATAAGTATCATCACAATAATTATCATAAGTAGCAACTTTGTTCTCATCATAATCGATTGAAACCTCTTCCAAGATAGTGGAATCATTACTAAATAAAGTCATGACCTATCCAAATCCACTTTTATAATTATCACAATAAGATTCAACACCCTCCAAAATAGTGGGATCATTACTTCCTAAAGTTGACACTCTTCCAAACGCACTTTCATCAATATAATCATCATAAGTAGGAGGCATGTTATCATCATAATAAATTTGCATATCAAAACTTGGGAGGCTAAAAATATCATCTTCATTAAACATTGCATCCCCAAGCTTGGTACAAACATTAATTGCAGCAAATAAATTCTCAAACATGTCATTCTCATCAAACATAGCATCCTCAAGCTTGTGCCTTTTCATATCGTAAGCATAATCACTCTCATCATTAATAGTATGGATAGAACCAATATTATAGCAACTAATATCATCACAATGAGTAGTAGGAGCAACATCATTTGAGAGGGATGCCTTTTTACCTTTGCTTCTCCGTCTTTTCTTTTTCTTCTCCACATCATGTGTGGGTTTAATCCTCTTTTTGGAGCTCCTTATTAATGAGATTGGTTGAATAGAAGGCTCCTCCTTGTTACCTGATTCATCATAAGAAATGATAGGAGGATATTGGGAAGTCTCTTCCCTTTCATTAGTATTCTCTTCATCTTCTATTTGTTTTCTTGTCTTTATGTAATTGGCAATATAAGGATTTTCAATGCAATTCACCGCACAATACATATAAATTTCCTCTAGATCAAAATCAAAAACTTTATCAAGGGAAAATTCTAGAATATCCTTAGTTATACGTTTCATTTCTTCATAACCCACAAGCAAACTAAGTTCATTATGATGCGTAAGGGAAATCAAGTCATCACAATTTTCGGACACGATTCGATCATGAAAAAGTTTGCATTGGATATTTAAATGACCACGTTCATTGAAAAGTTCACAAGGATGGCTAAGAAAATTTAAATTTTCAACACAAACATCTAGCCTTTCTTGCAACCATTTAGTTTCTAAATACTTATGCCTCTTGCAAAATCTATCTTCCCTATTTGGTGTGTACTTGCAAACTCTATGCACTCCACAAAAATTGACATGCTTATAAGAGACATTTTCATCATGACTAGTGCAATCACTGTTAGTACTATGGATATTCAAAGAGTTCATACTAACAAAGATTTAGTGCCAAACATTTTAATGCATTCTTCTTCTAACATTTTGGCACAATTATCAGAATCCTTATTTTCATGAAAGATATTAAAATGATGAAGCATATGAGGCACCCTTAATTCCATTTTTTGTAGTTTTCTTTTATAAACTAAACTAGTGATAAAATAAGAAACTAAAAGATTCAATTGCAAGAACTAAAGATATACCTTCAGGAACTCACCTCCCCGGCAACGGTGCCAGAAAGGGGCTTAGTTGACGGGGTGTTAGTGCCGCTTACCTAGCCTCCTCGGCAACGGCGCCAGAAAAGAGCTTGATGTCTACTACACAACCTTCTTCTTGTAGACGTTGTTGGGCCTTCAAGTGCAGAGGTTTGTAGGACAGTAGCAAATTTCCCTCAAGTGGATGACCTAAGGTTTATCAATCCGTGGGAGGCATAGGATGAAGATGGTCTCTCTCAAACAACCCTGCAACCAAATAACAAAGAGTCTCTTGTGTCCCCAACACACCCAATACAATGGTAAATTGTATAGGTGCACTAGTTCAGCAAAGAGATGGTGATGCAAGTGCAATATGGATGGTAGATATAGGTTTTTGTAATCTAAAAATATAAAAACAGCAAGGTAGAAATTGGTAAAACTGAGTGTAAACGGTATTGCAATGCTAGGAAACAAGGCCTAGGGTTCATACTTTCACTAGTGCAAGTTCTCTCAACAAGGATAACATAATTAGATCATATAACTATCCCTCAACATGCAACAAAGAGTCACTCTAAAGTCACTAATAGCGGAGAACAAACAAAGAAATTATTGTAGGGTACGAAACCACCTCAAAGTTATCCTTTCTGATCGATCTACTCAAGAGTCCGTAGTAAAATAGCATGAAGCTATTCTTTCCGTTCAATCTATCCTAGAGTTCATACTAGAATAACACCTTAAGACACAAATCAACCAAAACCCTAATGTCACCTAGATACTCCAATGTCACCTCAAGTATCCGTGGGTATGATTATACGATATGCATCACACAATCTCAGATTCATCTATTCAACCAACACAAAGAACTTAAAAGAGTGCCCCAAAGTTTCTACCGGAGAGTCAAGACGAAAACGTGTGCCAACCCCTATGCATAGATTCCCAAGGTCACAGAACCCGCAAGTTGATCACCAAAACATACATCAAGTGAATCAATAGAATACCCTGTTGTCACCACGGGTATCCCACGCAAGACATACATCAAGTGTTCCCAAATCCTTAAAGACTCAATCCGATAAGATAACTTCAAAGGGAAAACTCAATTCATAAGAGATCCAACTATAGTAGCAAAGCTCGCGGTACATCAAGATCGTGCCAAATCAAGAACACGAGAGAGAGAGAGAGAGAGAGATCAAACACATAGCTACTGGTACATACCCTCAGCCCCGAGGGTGAACTACTCCCTCCTCGTCATGGAGAGCGCCGGGATGATGAAGATGGCCACCGGAGAGGGATTCCCCCCTCCAGCAGGGTGCCCGGACGGGTCTAGATTGGTTTTTGGTGGCTACGGAGGCTTGCGGCGGCGGAACTCCTGATATAGGTTATTTTTTGGAGGTTTGGGTATCTATAGGAATTTTTGGCATCGGGAACAAGTCAGGGGGGTCTCCAAGTCGTCCACGAGATAGGGGGGCACGCCCCCACCCTCGTGGACAGCTCGGGACTCTTTTGGCCCAACTCTTTTACTGCGGGGGCTTCTTTTGATCCATAAAAAATCATCAAAAATTGGCACGTCAAATGGACTCCGTTTGGTATTCCTTTTCTGTAAAACTCAAAAACAGGGAAAAAAACATAAACTGGCACTAGGCTCTAGGTTAATAGGTTAGTCCCAAAAATCATATAAAATAGCATATAAATGCATATAAAACATCCAAGATTGATAATATAGTAGCATGGAACAATCAAAAATTATAGATACATTGAAGACGTATCAGCGGGCGACGCTCATTAGTACCTGTTCGTGGTGAACCTTTAGTACCGGTTCGTGCCACGAACCGGTACTAAGGAGGTTGTGGCAAGCTGTTGGCAGGCTGGGGCCCCATCAGCCCCTTTAGTATCGGTTCATGCCACAAACCGGTACTAAAGTTTTTTAGTTGATTCTCCATGCAGCGTTTTTTTAGTCCCACCTCGCTCCGCAAACAGGGTTTTTGCCACCTTAAATTTGTTATTTCTCAAACTATCACAACCACTTGGAATTCATTGAACTCTATGTGTAGGATCTGTGGCCGCATTCCTATTGACAATTCAGATTCTACACAAAAAGATCATTGATGATCAATGTATTTTTTATGTATATTTTTACATTTTTGCGTCCAGTATGCACCATTCAAAGCCGCGTCATCAACTTTCAACCCTTTCTAACATCATTTGCTATTTTTCATGCATTTACTGATTTCTTTTGAGCTAAATGACTCTGAAATTAAAAAGCACTACAAATTAACTCTGAAAAGGTTGAAAACTTGGCACGGTATCATCATTTCACTCACATAGCATGTGCAAAAAAGTAGAGAGGACTATGGTAAAAACTGGATGCACTTCGTGTACAAACTGGACAATCTCTTTCGAAGTATCAGCGTTTCGGACGAAAACTCATCTATTACAAAGGCACTTCATTTTTTTTAAACTTATTACAACTTTAGATTTTTTTTCTGCATTCAGTATGCACGATTCAAAGCCACGTCATCAACTTTCAACCCTTTCTGACATCGTTTGCTATTTTTCATGTATTTACTGATTGGAAAAAGTCCAAAATAACCCTTGAAGTTATAGACGAAAGCTAAATCAAACTCTGAACTTTGAATCCCGGAAATTGGCACTCTGAACTTGTAATCCCGGTCTATTTTGGACCCTAGACCTGTTTGGCACGCTGGGAAGACTACAATCCAGGACGGGATTCCACCTACTCTCACGAACTAGAATTTGGGCCGGCCCATTATAACACAACAAGAATTCGTGAGATTTAAAAAATGTTCGCACATTTCTAAAATTGTTCAAAAGTTAAAAATGTTTCTGTTTTATATTTTTCGCACAAATCCAATTCGTTTTGTGTTTTTAAAAATTGTTTGGGATTTTGTGTTTCGCACAAAATCAACTCTATTAGCATTTCAAAAAATTGTTCGCGATTTCAAAAAAATCACATTTATCAAAAAAATGTTCAGAATTCCAACAGTTTTTCATATGCTATGAAAAATATTTCGTATTTTCAAAATTGCGTCACATTTTTTAATACTGTTTCTGGAATTTCATAAATAATGTATTTAAAAAATGTTTCGGATTGTTGGCAATGGACTCGACTGGGCCAGCCCACCAGACATGAAGCGAGTTTTTTTTCCTTAACCGATGTAAAAAATTCTTTCTTTCTTTTTCTTAACGGGCGACGTAATAATTCCAAAATAAAAAAAAACATGATGTGGAGTCGAACTTGGGGCCTGGTAGCCACTACAACAGACGACTATGACTGACATAGCAGAGGCCCGAAATATTTAATCAGAAACCAAAACGCCGAACATTGTAAAGATTTTTTTAGGGGCAAACAATTATTGAAAAAGTATTTATTTATGAAATCTTTGAACATTTTATAAAGTGTGAGAACTTTTTGAAAATTTTGAATACTTTTAAAAAACCAACAACTTTGAAAAAACGAAGACCTTTATAAACATTTTTTGAAACATGAACAAAATTTTAAAGTGCAAACGCTTTTTGAAACATAAACTTTTTCTGCAACCTGAACAAAATATTAAAGTGTGGACACGTTTTGATACATAAACATTTTCTGAAACCGGAAAATATTTTGTGACATCTAAAAAATATCACAAGTTTTAAAAAATGTACGGGCCAATCCAAATGTTTATACATTGTATAATAATATTTATGTGATTAAAAAATGTTTTATACATTAAAATATGTAACATTTAAAGAATGATCACGAGTTCCAAAAAATGTGTTTGTGACATATTTAAAAGAATGTGTTGACAATGTAAAAAAATGTTTGCGTGATGTAAAAGAATGTGTCAAAACCTTAACAGAATATATGTGGCATGTCCTTGAAAAAAGTGTATGCAAATTTTAAAATGTTGAACCACGTAAAAGAGTGTTGTGTAGTTTTATAAAATGTTTATCATCATTAAGAAAATATAAAACATGTAGTTGGAAAAAATATTACCATGTATTCAAAAAGTTTTGAAAACATGTAATTTATAAATGTACATAATATATTTGAAAATATCAAAAGTTTATCCAAAAATATTAAATGTGTGCGTTAAAAATGTACATTGGGTACTGAGAAAAATTAGACATGTGTAAAAATGAAAAAAAGAAATGAAAACGCAAAAGGAAGAAACTAAGAAAAAAACAGATTAGTGTCGCGCGAGCAATTGCGCTACTGGGCCGACCCAATTCAGCAAATCCCGGCCATGTTCTGTCAAGGTTTAAAATAGACCGGGATTAGAGAGTTTGGTGTGCTGATTTCAGGGATTGAGAGTTCGGGGTTTGATTTAGCTTTCGCCTACAAATTGAAGGTCTGTTTTGGACTTTTTCCTGATTTGTGTTGAGCAAAATGACCCTAAAATTAAAAAGCACTATAAATGAACTTTAAAAAGGTTAAAACTTGGCATGGTATTATCATTTCACCCACATAGCATATGCAAAAAAGTAGAGAGGGTTACAGCAAAAACTGGATGCATTTCATGTACAAACTGAACAATCTCTTTTGAACTATCAGCGTTTTGGACAAAAACTCATCTGTTACACCGGCACTTCATTTTTAAACTTATTATAACTTCAGACTTTTTTGCGTTCAGTATGCACCATTCAAAGTCACGTCATCAACTTTTAACTCTTTCTGACATCATTTGCTATTTTTCATGCATTTACTGATTTGTTTTGAGCTAAATGACCATGAAATTGAAAAGCAGTACAAATGAACTCTGAAAAGGTTGAAACTTGGCATGGTATCATCATTTCACCGACATAGCATGTGTAAAAAAGTAGAGAGGGCTATGGCAAAAACTGGATGCACTTCGTGTACAAACTCGAAAACTTCTTTCAAAGTATCAGCGTTTCGGACGAAAACTCATCTATTACAAACACACCTCATTTTTTTAAACTTATTACAACTCCAGGCTTTTTTGCGTTCAGTATGCATTCAAAGCCACGTCATCAACTTTCAACCCTTTCTGACATCATTTGCTATTTTTCATGCATTTATTGATTTGTTTTGAGTTAAATGACTCTGAAATTGAAAAGCACTATAAATGAACTCTAAAAAGGTTGAAACTTGGCATGGTATCACCATTTCACCCACATAGCATGTGAAAAAAAGAGAGAGAGTTACGGCAAAGACTGGATGCATTTCATGTAAAAACTGGATAATCTCTTTCGAAGTATCAGCGTTTCGGAAAAAACTCATCTGTTACAAAGGCACTCCATTTTTTTAAACTTATTACAACTCCAGAAGTATTACCAATTTGAATATAATGATAAAATACACTAATATTAAACATAAGAAAAAAGAATCACTGAAAAATCTATTTTTTAAGTTAAGTTATTCACAAACTAGTGATTCACACAAATTTTAAGTAATTCAAATTTAAACTATTTAAATTTGAAAACTACTGGCACTAACATAAAGTTTGTAAATGTTTTTCTACCTAAAACAAAAATATTCACAAAGAAACTCTAAATATAGCAAAAACGACTCAGAAATAAATAAAAATAAATAAATAAAGCAGAAAAGAAAAAATTATATAAAAACAAATTTGCGCGCTACCCAGTGGGCCTGCTTGGCCTTGGGCGTGTATGCAGGCCCATAAGGCCTAGCAAGCTCACAAGGCAGCGCGACAAAGTTAGTCCCATTAGCCTACTTTAGAGAGGAGCTCGAAGAAACAGCCGCGGCTGGGTTTATAAATCAGTGCGGCTACCCTTCGCTCGACGAGGTGGGACTAAACTTTGTGCACCGGGGATGGAAGCGCACCCTCTTTAGTACCGGTTCGTGGCTCCAACCGGTACTAAAGGGGGGTCTTTAGTACCGGTTTGGGCCACCACCTAGTACTAAAGGGTGCCCTTTCCGCCGTTTGGCCTGGCCAAATTTGACCTTTAGTACCGGTTGGTGGCTCCAACCGGTACTAAAGGCCCCTCCTATATATATAGCACTTACGAAAAATTCAGTTAGTTTCTTCTTTATCTGTTTCTTCGTTGTCGCACCCGTCCCCGTCGTCGTCGCGCCCATCCCCGCCGCGCGCGCCCGTCGCCGTCACCGTCCCCGTCCCAGTCGCGCGTGCTCGTCCCCGCCCTCGTCACCGCGCGCGCCCGCCCTCGACGTCGATTGCGCGCGCCGCCCGCGGCCCGTCCCCGCCGCCTCCCCAGCCTGTCACCGCCCCCTGTCGCCTCGCATCGCCGGTCGTCGCCTCGCTGTAAGATCGACCGCCCCAGCCCTGCCGCGCCATGGCCGGTGGCCCTCACACACACACAGTACACATACACACACAGAGAGTACACACAAACAAAGACATATTTTTTAGTTATTTTCTGTTTTTAGTTTTTTTATACTTTTAGTTTATATAAATGTTAGATTAATGTCAATTGTTAGATGAATTAGATAGAAATGTTAGATATTAATGTCAAATGTTAGATGAATTAGCTATATATTAATGTTAGATGAGTTAGTTTTTATACTTTTAGTTATAGATGAATTATATATATTAATGTCAGATGAATTAGATATATTTAATTTAGGTATATGAGATTTGATCATCTAATAAAAATTTACTATATAGAAGTAGCTACTTTATTTTTAGTAAGAAAAATAATAAAACTAGTTTATTTTTAGTAAGTGCTTAGTTGAATTAATAGAACTCGTTGAATTAATTGAACTAGTAAGTGTCTATCAATTAATATTTCAACTATGAGCATAAGAAATGTCTTCTGGCGAAGAAAACGATTTCGGTATGTGCGAATACTGCGAAGACGAGCGCGACCTGTGCAACAGAAATTTCCTAATTGATGATAGGCGATTCAGCATCAAGCTGGATGAGACACTCGAAGTGGATACAGTAAGTCACAATGACAAGTCTTTTTTCGTAATTAAGCATGACTTGTGCTTCATTTGCTTCAACTTATAATTTTAAATTTTTACTATTCTACTAGCGTATCCCCTGCCATGTAAGAATTTTTGTCTTGGATAAGATAGATTTTAGTTCTAAGAAAACTGTGGAGGTAAAGAGCGTTTACTTGAAGACCGAATATGGTTATACTTTCGATGTCAAATTATACAATGCAGACACCTACACCTATTTTGAATGCAAAACTTGGCAAGCACTATGCAAGGCTTATGCATTTGAGCCTGATATGGTCATCATTTTTGATATTCGTCCGGAATATGATATTGAAGGTAATAGAGACATTTTGGTCAATGTGCAGACGCCTCCAGGTATATCATTATGTGAGTTTCTCAATCATATTTATGTCTTCGATATTGTTTATTTCAAAATAGTTGACAACTAATTTCTATTGACAGCTTATTTCCATTCAAGCAAACATGTCTGGCGCTTGGTAGACATGATCGTCCACTGTCCTGAGGACGAACTAAACTGCGAGGAGATAAGTCATTGAGTTTCATGGCTTGAGGATCTTGATGCTGTCAAGATAAATTATTTTACTGAATTTGAAAATCTTAGTACTCAAAACGTGCAACCAATTGTGTTCGTATTGAACTACGGTCACATCTATTTAGGAAATATGGTAAGATTTTTACCATTTGTCCTCAGTGCATCTTTTGCATACATTATTTTTTAAGCTAAACTTCATTGCTAAGTATGTTATTATATGATGTTCTTCAACAGGGACTCCTGATGATAGTTGTGCCTCAGTGGATCGGTACTAAAGGTCGCATGTCAATGGTTAGCTTACGGCCAAGACATCCTACATCACACATGAGTGCATTCAGGATTTCTAAAACCGAGGAATGCTTAATAATGAAAGACTGGAGTAAAATTGTGAATGGTTGCAGAGAAGTACTAGGGGGCAGCAATCAGAAACACAACCCATGATCAGGAGACAGATTCATCTGCATGCTCCAATATGATGAATCAGGAGAGCTACACATGTTCTATGCTATTTTACCCGAGAAAGAGCAGCAGGAGTGATTAGATAGTTCCTGCTCTTAGTACTTTGTCCTCTCATGTCTATGTTCTTTGTCCCGAACTTAATCTATCTCAAATTGATTTGCTTTTGTGGTCTTATGAATGCTTATAATCTCATGATCATGTTGAACTCGATGATATCTTTGCTTCTGGTATAAGGAAATGTTTCTTCTTTAAGCTAGTGTTGGTGGTGTACCAGTAATGACTATGATGATTAAATAGTGGTAATGACTATGATGATGATTACCTAGAGTGTTGTTGCTGATGATACGATGCAAGAGTTTTTATATTAGTATGATGATAATGAGTTATATATATCATTTATGAAAGAACCACGGATATTAGTTTCAACTGGATGGATCCTATCTAAGTGATCAAGTAATATGGATTAGGATCCATTCACTTAAAACTAATTCATGATTCTTTCACCCAGTGATTTAATAACTCATTATAATGTAAAAACAATCTCTAAATTAAATAGAAAACACAAAATTAAAGGAAAAATAAATAATAATACAAAAAACCTCAAACCTTTTAGTATTGGTTGGTGTTACAAACCAGTACTAAAGGTCTTCCCGCCCCCGGCGTTGGCTCGTGCCACGTGGTGGCCCTTTAGTGGCGGTTCGTGTTGAATCTTTAGTTCTCATCCTTTAGTGCCGGTTACAGAACCGACACGGCCTTACGAACTGGTGCTATAGCCCGGTTCTGCACTAGTGTAGGGCGAGGCGTCACTCGAGAGGGTCGACTAGGAGAGAGCTCACATAATACGGTCCAACCAAAGTTTCAACATGCGGGCCCCAACGAAGTGTGGTGCCAGTTCGTCGACCTAGTTTCAAATGTGGGGTTTTTGTGTAATTTCCATGTGAAATCCTTCTCGCAGAAAAAAAAAACCCCATTGTAAGGCAAAGCAGTGTGTGTTACAGGAGCGGAGTCAAGTCAGGCCGGGGACTGCTCTTCCTCCGCCGTTCACGGCCTGCTCGCCGGCGATGGCTCATAACCCGCGTTACCTCCGGCGCCTCCTCCTCATCGCCGCCGCCGCGGCCTTCATCTACATCCAAGTAAACCCCTCCCCCCTCCTTTGCTCTGCTCTCTCCACGGATCAGATCCATCCGGCTCAGCCAGTCGCCGGCCAGGGATCTGACCGCCTCTACTTCGGTTTCCCGTTTCTGTTCAGGTGCGGCTCTTTTCTACCCAGTCCTCTCAAGACGCCGGACGCGTCCTCCACGCGGAAGCAGTAAGCCCCCTCTTCCTCTCCGTATCAGGCTCATTCCAGGGCATAATCCAAGATGTTAACCTGTTCTGCTCTACAGGATCAACCTGATCTCCCCGTCGCCGCTGTTGTCATAATGGCTTGCAATCGACCAGACTATTTGCAGAGGACAGTTGAATCTATCCTCAAGTACGCTTCGTCCCCATTCCTCTGTTTTCCAAAAAAAGAAGAATTTCCTATGCTATTATATGTTGATGAGAGCCCACTCTGTCGATGACACCTGTGTATTATATAGGAAATCAAATTGCAATCTTGTCACCTTACTTGTCATACAACAAACATCTCATAAGGAAACTTAGACCATTACTCCCTAATCTGTTTACAGCCTATTTGCTCCTTTTACTTCCATGTAGCTTCAGTTTGTGTGTACTTTGTAGAACACACTTCCTCACCACATGATGGACAATGACTCTTCCAGGTATCAGAAAGCAGTTGCTTCAAAATTCCCACTGTTTATATCACAGGTAATGCTAATAGCAATTTCAGTTCTTGTTCTCGGTCTCTTTAAGTGTGTGGAAGGATAGTTTTACATTGCTTCTTCCAATTGCAGGATGGAACTAATGGAGAAGTAAAAAATAAGGCCTTGAGTTATGCTCAAATAACATTTATGCAGGTGTGGAAAGAAACACTTGCTCTATGCTCAATTGCCTCATACCATAACAGAACATGCTCTGCTTCTCCTGTAATATTGCTAGCATAGCTGATACTACAAGTTATTGCGTGACTGCTTACTCTAAGTAGCTATATGAATGCAAAAATAAATAAATAAAATTGATAATTTGGCCTGCAAGAAGCTGTAGATGTACCAAGAGGTGGTAGCGAATCTAGATGGAGGTAGGACTTGAAGCGTATTGCCAGTTTTAACTTCTTCAGGAGATTATTTTGGTACTGCGAAAGTAGGTTATGTAGGTGGATGTCAAATGAGCGATGTCAATGGTCCAAACATGAAATGGTCTGCCCCTGGTACAGCATCAATTGGAACTGCTACCCTTGAGAAAACCGTGTAATGCATGGAGAAGGGGTGGGGCTGGGAGGATATTGGATCTGGATGATTGCACCTTTTATCATTTCAGTCTTGTCTAAATAGCATTTACAGTACTTCTCTAGACATACAGGCTATGAGCAAATGATTTGTTTAGCTAGCACTCAGTGTTCCTTTTCCCTTTGATGTGGTGCAGCATGTAGATCTTGAACCTGTGCACACTGAAAGTCCTGGGGAAAACATTGCATATTACAAGATAGCTAGTAGGTGATCCTCAATTGATGCGGTATTTCTTAAGGCTGATGGAATGATTGATTTTTGTTCTAAATATGTTTCTCAATTCAGGCCACTATAAATGGGCCTTGGATGAGCTATTCATTAAGCATAATTTTGGTCGAGTAATCATTCTGGAAGGTCTGATCTCTTTGATGATTCTTCGACTGTCTTGTTCTTATATATATTGCACATGCCATCTCATTTCCATGGTTTAATGGTTAATAGATGACATGGAGATAGCCCCAGATTTCTTCGACTACTTCGAAGCTGCAGCGAAATTACTTGATACTGACAAGTATGTTACAACTGTACTCTGACTATTGATGGCAAAGGCAATTGATTAATATCAAGTGTTTCTAATTAGGTTACTGTAACTGTTGTTGTTGTTGTGGTATTGTAGGTCGATAATGGCTGTTTCTTCTTGGAATGACAATGGGCAGAAGCAGTTCGTTTATGACCCAAGTTAGTATTCTGATAAGCATTTGTTCAACTTTATTTCCGCATTGATAGGGAAAGTTACTCACTATTGTAGATAATGCATTGCAGAAGTTCTTTATCGTTCGGACTTCTTTCCTGGGCTTGGATGGATGCTAACAAAGTCAACATGGATGGAGCTATCACCAAAGTGGCCCAAAGCATATCCTTACTGTTGCCTACTGATTCTTAGATTAGCAGCTATGCTTTTTTTTACTACCTTGTATCAGCTGTTTCTTCCTTGACAAGAGTTTACTTATTGGGATGATTGGGTGAGGCTAAAGGAGGTACACGGAGGTCGGCAATTTATTCGACCAGAAGTATGCAGAACATACAACTTTGGCGAGCATGTATGTTGGCTACTCTATTACAATGCAAATTTATGACTGCATTTTTGCATGCAGTAACAACCAGCTGATTAGCCCTTGAGTATTTGAGCCATTGACTCTGGCTTGCTGGCATTTAACACTTGTGTTTTTATGCGTCCACTCCAGGGATCAAGCATGGGACAGTTCTTCGATCAGTACTTGAAACCAATCAAGTTAAATAATGCTCATGTATGCAATCTTCATATATATTTCAATTTGTACAAAATTTATAAGCTCTTTGTTGCTGAGATTTACCTTGTGCCCCGCAGATTGACTGGAACTCCGAGGACCTGAGCTACCTCACGGAGGTAAGATTTAATCTGCTCCTCAGAGAGAAAGTTGATGTTTCCATAAGAGTGTGTCTAATGCTTGTGTTGGTAACATTAGGACAAGTTCTTGATCAAATTTGGGAAAGATGTCGCTAATGCCACACCTGTGCGTGGATCCGATGATTTGTTGAAGGCCCACAATCTGGATGTGGACGTAAGGATTCAGTATAACGATCAGAGCGATTTCGAGCGTGTAGCTCGTCAGTTTGGAGTATTTGAAGAGTGGAAGGTTCCCTTGCTAACCCAATTTAATTCATTTATCTTTCGTTCTCAAGTATGGCAAGTGATAAATCTCTGAGTGGTGATTCTTTGCTCTATTAGAAAAATGCAATTTTGCATTTGGACTAGAAATGCGTAAGAACCTGAGTAATACTCCCTCCGTTCCAAAATACTTGACTTCCATTTGTCCAAAAATGGATGTACCTATATACTAAAACATGTCTAGATACATCTATATTTTGATAAATGGAAGGCATGTGTTGTGGAACGGAGGGAGTAGTAGTCTACCGGTGCAAAACATTATTGCTCATATTTTATTTTTTTCTGCCAATTTCTAAGGACGGTGTTCCACGGGCAGCTTACAAGGGCGTGGTGGTCTTCCGATACGAGAGCAGTCGAAGACGAATATACCTTGTCGGCCCTGACTCTCTTCGTCAACTTGGGGTTTAGCTTAGCGGTGCCGAGGTGGGAAATTTCTCTATTGACACCCTGTGTATCGCTGTCATTACTCGTTACTGAGGTAATTAATTGTTCTCTGTGTGTCTTTCAAGATTCACACAACATGCTGTGTGGTTGAAAATCTGATTCTTCAAGTCGTGGCATCATAGGGACGTTGTACATTCAGATTTTCAGATACATGTCAGCAATGTAAAGTATTAACCGAACAACATAAGTTGGTATATGACGGCCAACAGTGATACCTGGAGCTACTGCGTGCTGCTCTATGAGCTCATCACGGGGCGCCGGTGTGTCGATGGGGAACCGCCCAGAGGACGAGCAGAAGGTGCTGGACTGGGCGAAACCATATCGTCTAGGTGTTGATCTGAATCCCTTTATTTTCTACATCTATACCTGAATCCTGGTTGAACATACACTAGTATATGTGCTGGTGTATTGAGTGATCTATTCCACCCAAAAGAATGACAGTCCGCAGCTTCAGCTGTAAATGGAGATTATTTATATGTTGTAATCACAGACTATATATTTGTAATCCAAACAACTCGATGCATTGGCATCCATTACATTTTTTGAATGGCATGAAACATCTTTTTTTGAATTACGGCAACATTTTTTTTACATTGTATCAACATTTTTAAAAATACCATGAACAGTTTTTTAACATGTCAATTTTTTAAAATGTATGCAATATATATTTTTTGAACTACATGAATATTTTTTACATCGTAGAAATATTTTTGAACATGCCATGAAGATTTTCTAGAGAAATTTGAATTGTTTTAATCTGATGAACATCTTTTTAAATGCTATAACATTTTCTAAAAGATGCACATCATTTTTCTAACACTGCATGAACATTTTGTGAACGTGGAATGAACATTTTATATAAATTTAAATTTCGAAATATTAATTCAAAATATTTCAAAATATAAACCAAAAAATAAATAAATGAAAAGAACAAAAAAAGGGAAAGGAAAAAGGAAAAGAAAGAAAACAAAACGCTGAAAGGACGCACGCCTCATGCTTTAGGCAGGCCAATCTGCACAAGATGCAGGCGACCGCACCGGAAGACAACAGCTGGCTCGGCCGAGACCTCCTATATGCCGCATTTTGCGGCCGAAATAGGTCGCGCGACGCACAGGAGTCGTGCAACTGGGGCCGGCCCATTCGCTGTACGTCAAGGAATGAAAAATTCGCCAAAAAAGAGGGGAGGATTCGAACAACGACCTTCCATAGTTGCACGTGTTGCTCTAGCCACTGCGCCAGGCTAGCTAAGGCAAAACAATAGCAGCAGGAGGTTAAATAAACTGCCTCAGCGGCGAAAAATAAAAACCAGTTCAGCCAATTACAAAATTTCAAAACTGCAGTATTTTTTGGAATATGTGAACTATTTTTTGAATTAGTGAAAAAATTAAACATGCGGACAATTTTTTGAATTTGTGAATACATTTTGAAACAAGATTTTTTTTAATATGTGAACAAATTTTGAATTTCCCAAATATTTTTCAAAAACATGAACATTTTAGGAACTTATAAACAATTTTTTAAAGCACAAACGATTTTTGAATCTTGAGAACAAATTTGGAAGGCCGAACTTTTTTTTAAGCACGAACATTTTTTGAATCTTGAGAACAAATTTTGAAAAATCCCAAACAAATTTGGAAGCACAAACATTTTTTGAATATGTGAATAAAAAATTGAAATCCGGTACATTTTCGAAATTCCAAAAGTTTTGAACTTTTTTGTGTAATGAGAACAATTTTGAATTTTGAGAACATTTTTGGGAAACATGAACAAAATTTAAATTTCTTGATTTTTTTAAAGAAAAAGAAAGAAAAAAGAAAATCATAAACATTCTGTAAAACTGCGAACATATTCTGAAAAAGAAAAATAAACTTGAAAAAAGAAAAGGAAACAAAAAACAAAAAACAAAAAATGAAAAATAAACAAAAAACGAAAACAAAGAAAAGAAAACAAAAACAAAGAAAAGAAAACGAAACAGAAAAGTGAAAAATGGTGGAAAACCAATCAAAGGAAAAAACTGGTTCATGAAACCTTCTAGAAGTTTCAGCGTGGGGCAGTTTGTAAGTTAAGTGGGCCGGCCCAAAGCATCACTCGGTCGCTCGCCCCTGTGCGAAGCGCCGGCAGTTTGCCGCAATGAGCGGCCAATAGGATTTTACGACTCGGCCTACTAGCTGGCGCAGCTACATAATGGCTGGGTCGGGACAAGCTGGCGTATCGAGTGGATCATGTGAAAATGGACGGCAACTCTCTCCTCCCCACCTGCCCTTCTTCTTCTTCTTCTTCTTCTTCTACTTCTTCTTCTTCTTCTTCTAGGTATGTACTATTGCCTTGTATAAAAGGTCAGGCGGGCTTGTTCTAGACGCTTGGATAACATGCAATATTTATGCCGGCTTCCCTAATCACTAACACTTCTTTTTCGGTATAATCCCTCTAAACACATCTATGAAGAAGATCTCTCCTTACCCTTTTATAATCAATGGTAGGATATATGGATTATATAATCATATAAAACCATTGATCCAGCCATACATAATTAATCTTATACATGCAATAAATTACCAGACCTCCTAGCCAGCTGCCGCCTCCAAAAAACTAGGGTACTTTGCCTCCCGCCTCTAGTAGAAAAACGACTTTTAGTACCGGTTCGTAAGGATCTTTAGTACCGGTTCTGGAACCGGCACTAAAGAGTGGGGACTAAAGGTCCCCCCTTTAGTCCCGGTTCAACATGAACCGGGACCAAAGGCTCACTACGTGGCACGAGGCGCGCCGTGGTCTGGGGGACCTTTAGTCCCGGTTGGTAAGGATTTTTTATTTTTATTTTTAAAATAAAGCAACAACAGCCCGCCTACTGGGCCGGCACGGGGTGCATATGACTAGAAACCCAATCTCTACTTGGGCCAGGATGCAGGCCCGTACGGCCCAATAGGCCCCATAGGGCAGAAGACTTGCAATAGGCCCACAAAGGCCTGCTTAGAGAGGAGCTCGACACGGTAGCCGTGGCGGGGCTTATAAACCGGTGCGAGCTCCTCTCAACTAGCGAGGTGGGACTAAACATTATGCACTGCGGGTGGCAGTGCACCATCTTTAGTACCGGTTGGTGGCTCCAACCGGTACTAAAGGGGGGGTCTTTAGTACCGGTTGGAGCCACCAACCCATACTAAAAGCCGTGGCACGAATCGATACTAAAGGTTTGCCACAAACCGGTACTAATGAGCGCCGCCCGCCTAGCCGTTGGAACCGGTACTAATGGTCACATTAGTGCCGGTTTAATTACAAACCGGGATTAGACCCTTTTTCTACTAGTGCGCCGGCGCCGGGGCCGGTCCATCCCGTCTCCAGTGGCCTTAGGGCCATGGAGGTGGAGTGGATCTCGCCCCTTGCTGGTGGGACGGCTCAGTTTTTAGATATTTTTTCGAGCTTTGTTAGGGTTTGTGTCCTGCTCCGGAAGACGAGACGGTGGCGGCCCCCTGAAGATGGAATAAAGTTCTCTCCGCCTAGCCTCTGTTTTGGTGATGCGTCTAACATCATCGGTGGGCATGTGGAGGTGTGTCTCCGACGGATCTGTCTTTGGTGGATTTGCTCGGATCTGTTCGTCCTTCGTCTTAGATCGTGTGTTTTCAGGATGGATCCTTTTGATCTACACTCTTCATCTGTGGCGGCTGCTTTTCTGGTGCGTTGGTTCTATGGGGCCTTAGCACGATGGATGTCGGAAAACAACGTGCTTTCAAACGGACCCTTGTGGCCTATCCGAACACACTTCATTGAACATGGTCAATTTTGGGACATTCTTAAAATAACCCCAACTTTTGCAAGTAGGTGGACATGCCCATTGTAGGCATTCATGTCTAGTTTGAACGACTTCCGACGCCGTATGCAAGTTGTGATATGTTCGGCCATTTATCAACCTTTTTTGCTCGAGAAAACTCCAAAAATTGCAAAAAATGTTGAAAACCCACACAACTTGGCATGATGCCTTGCATTGGTCATACAAGATCATGAAAAAAATGGGTTCATTTAAGGGATGTCGAGTAACAAGGTGCTCCCAAATGAACCCTTTTGGTGAACGCAAACACTCCTAGTTAAACATGGTGTTTTTTTAGAAATCTCAAGACTGGCCCCAACTTTTGCAAGAAGGTGGGCATGCCCATGTTAGGCATTGATAACCCACAAGTATAGGGGATCGCAACAGTTTTCGAGGGTAGAGTATTCAACCCAAATTTATTGATTCGACACAACGGGAGCCAAAGAATATTCTCAAGTATTAGCAGCTGAGTTGTCAATTCAACCACACCTGAAAATTTAATATCTGCAACAAAGTATTTAGTAGCAAAGTAATATGATAGTAGTGGTAACGGTAGCAAAAGGTAACGGTAGTAAAAGCAATGTTTTTGGTATTTTGTAGTGATGAGAGCAATAGCAACGGGAAGGTAAATAAGCGAATAACAATATATGGAAAGCTCGTAGGCAATGGATCGGTGATGTAGAATTATGCCGGATGCGGTTCATCATGTAACAGTCATAACCTAGGGTGACACAGAACTAGCTCCAGTTCATTGATATAATGTAGGCATGTATTCCGAACATAGTCATACGTGCTTATGGAAAAAAACTTGCATGACATGTTTTGCCCTACCCTCCCATGGCAGCGGGGTCCTTACAGAAACTAAGGGATATTAAGGTCTCCTTTTAATAGAGAACCAGAACAAAGCATTAACACATAGTGAATACATGAACTCCTCAAACTACGGTTGACGGTGTCCTGGACTAGGGGATACTCACCACGTCGTCTCCTGATCTATTAGATTGGGCCGAGGCCCCCCATGGCCGTATACTCATGGGCCAGTTCGGACAGCTGCCACATATAGGGAAGATTCCACAAAGACTTGGCGATCAAGACAAGGACTTCTCCCCACCGGCGTATTCTGCTAGGACTCTTGTTAACCTAGGCCTCTGGTGCATTATATAAACCAGGGCCAGGCTAGTCGATAGAACATACAGAACATACAATCATACCATAGGCTAGCTTCTAGGGTTTAGCCTCTTTAATCTCGTGATAGATCTACTCTTGTACTACCCATATCATCAATATTAATCAAGCAGGACGTAGGATTTTACCTCCATTAAGAGGGCCCGAACCTGGGTAAAACTTCGTGTCCCTTGCCTCCTGTTACCATCCAGCCTAGACGCACAGTTCGGGACCCCCTACCCGAGATTCGCCGATTTTGACACCGACATTGGTGCTTTCATTAAGAGTTCCGCTGTGTGATCGGCAAAAGGATCGATGACTCGTCTGCAGGTCAACTGCGATGCCGACATCTTTCGCCGGCTCGACTGGTCACCTTGGCTCGACCGAGGACCATGCTCCATCTCCGATCGTCATGTTCGGACGAGGGCCTTCATCAACATCAACTCCGATCTCTATCAAGATTATGGAGGAATCATCCATGGAGCTCGGGGGCTCAACGTCAACATTGCCCTCGGGCGACCATGCTGTTTTCCGAATAGCAAACTTGTATCCACTGCCACCACCTCTTAGAGCATCGCTTTGACGATCCCTTTGGTGGAATTGTGCGGAATTGAGTCTACAACAACCCTGGAAAATTTCGTCGAGTTCCGATGAAGAAATCTCCGACAATCTACGATATACCGGAGCCCTGTCAAATCTGGACGGGAATCTGGACGAGTGAAGGGCGTGGTCTCCCGAGCCCAGTTCGGAGGTCCTTTGGAAGATCCAACCGTTCCTCTACTGTGGAAATCCCATATCTACCACCCCTCCAAATTTCAGCTCGATCCAACGGTTCAAACTCTGGGAAACTTCCGATGAGTGGACCAATTTTCGGATATGTTTTCTGCGCGAATACGGATCCGACCCGAATTCATGTTTCTTTATGAATGTGATATTGGAAAACCTTTTTTAAGGAATTTTCTTCTATGGTATTGTGCGTTGTTTTTAAACACGTATCCATAAAATTTTAAACCTCCTTCGAGGTAATCTTCACCATCACGCTGGTGTCAAGCCAGTCCGGCGGTATTGCTCCACGGCTGCCGACCTGCGCTACACTAGTCGCCACTTTATTGAGCCGAGCTCAATTCCTCCGATCATCATCTTGGCAAGCCGAACAAGAGTTCGGCATTGCGAAGGATAAATCATCACCAACACCGCCGCCCACGGATTGCACGGAGCGGGCATACCGGCATCGTCGCACAGTTGCTTCATCAAGCCGGCATCGACCACGTCACGACCTGCATCGGCAGGGCCGCACTATTGCTTCTTCAAGCTAGTGTACATCACGCCGACCTACTTCGACTCATCGGCTGACATCGAGGCTTCGACATCTCGGCTGGACCGGAGGCTTCGCCATCTCTTCATCAACTTACTCCGGACACTTCGGCGTCACTAGCCGACCAGCTCCGTCACGTTAGCTGGACCGAAGGCTTTGCCTCGGCGAGCCAACCTTTGCCAGCATTGCCATGCCGTCGTTTTATCGCCCATCAGGCAATGGGTGTGCGGATCGAGTCCCAATTTTGCGAATCACCTTCCTTCGGATTGCTACAACAAATAAACCAGGTGCTATTAATCCCAGTATTTTTTTGCTTGTTTGGGTTCATTTTTCCCAAGGAATTATTACTCTGGTTTGTCCATCATCTGTACACAGGTTTATCAAATGATGGCCGCATTAACGAAGGTCGCGTGGTGGTTCGGTCAGTTTCCGTACATAGTCCGGCGAACGCCGCATCCGGAACTCGGACCGACCTATGAATTCAGGCTTTGCCACGCCTTTACCGCATCACGCCGACGCCTTGCATCGACATTGACTTCGGTGCCAGGCCATATTTCTTTTATTACTCACTTTGCATAAATTATTTATTATGCAACGATTTTTTTATTATTACTACTATTATCTCCGATTTGCACTATTTTTTGTGCACAGGAAAATGATCCCGGGACTTCGGCGTCACTTTGCCGGTCTGCATTGACCGTGCTATGTCACCACTTTGGCGTGTCGAGCTCTCCGCTCTGCCACCTCAGGACCGGCTTGGGGGATGTAACCTTGCCCCGCATCAAGCTCGGACCGCGTCATCAATACCGAACACATTAACCAGCTAAGTCGCTTTCATGCTCAAAGCTTTAATTTCTAACTTGTGTTCGGTTCGACCAAGCATTATACTTTTTTGGAAAAAGTTGCTTATAAAAAATTTCCTTGTCCAAACTTTGTTTGTGACGCATAAATTCAAATACCCCGTTTACTTCGGGGCTTCCTTTATGAAGCTTTTCCTCTTGCATATGATTATACTTGTACGGCTTCGTTCCTTGTTCATGTATTATGCCACAATATGCACCATATTGACTTAAGCGATTTGCAAGCTGGGTTGCCTCGCTCCTGTGTTTACCCCTACGTTCCCGATTGTTCAGCTAGGGAGTAAAGGGAGCACCTCTGCGATTGTCACGATCGGGTCGCCCGAGCCGGACCTCAGACTGGATGAAGCCGAAAGCTAGCGCTCTTATAGTTTTCCATGATGGTCGGCACACAACGGAACTCATGAGTACAAAAAATCTATTGCACAAGTCTCATAATAACAATGAGCACCGAAGAAAGGTATCGGTGGGGGTACTATTTTCTTCGAAGATGCTTCTTACACTAATATAGCATAAGTTTCCTAAGCGCGCTTTGTCTGTTACAGCCTTATGGCCTGATTGCCTGGTTATTGGAAACACCGTCGATATTCTCGACGGATGGATTACATAACACTTTTCGGCCCTTGACTGAAGAGGGAGAAGCAGACGGTCAGTTAAGATGCGTTTAAAGTTCGGTTGAACATAGATATGATATAAGTACTTCGATACATGCAATCGTTCTTTTACTCAAGTCACTTGGGGGCTCTTAAGTTTATTTGAGCCATTTTATAATAAGTGTTCTTCTTCTTAGTCGTTGCAAAGTATTATTATTATTATTATTATTATTATTATTATTATTATTATTATTATTATTATTATTATTATTATTATTATTATTATTTATCACTCCTTTTTTCGACACGAGTGTGCGGTCACTAGCCGGGGAGCCTAATTTCTCTCTCAAAGCCGCTAGAGTTTAGTTTGCTAAACTGGCCTGATGAGAAGTACTCCGCCCTCGGGATAGGAGGTTGAAGCCGTAGGCTGACCCGCTCGAAGTCTTGAGATAGGATGTATCATGTTAAAGCATGACAGAAGCACTTCTTTTTTCTAAGACCAACTTTCGGATTGGCACCGAACACTTGATATTGTTCGGACGTCATGTTTTTACTGATGTTTCTTGGTTTTCTAAGCTTTTTGGAACTTTTAAACCATTTGTGCTTTTCCAGCATTAGTCTCGCGGTGCAACGCCGGACACCTTTAGGGATTCGGCAAAAACATTCTCAGATATTGCTATATATGCATCGGTTTCGAATTGTGTCTTCGGTCAATAGTTGGGTTGCCCGGCTCCTACACTTGCTTCCTACGTTCCGTTTTGTTCGGCTAGGCGTGCAAAGGGAGAACCACTGCGATTGTGCTTCCAGCTCACATGGTTAAGCACCTCAGTGGAGAAAGCCGAAAACTGACTTTCACAATAAGCGTAAACTGGTCAGCGATCCGATGACTATGTTAAATGATGGGCCGTTCATAACATTGGCCGAAGTGTTTACGGCTTGACCCCGACTGTCGCCGAATACTACCGGGGGCTATTAACTGGCCTCCCAAACTAAATCCTCAATATTTTGGTCTTACATTAGAGCTGAGGTTTAATGATCATGCTTAGCATGACAACCCAAATAAAGGAACCGATAGCGGGACTATTTTCTTTGGAAGACATTTCTTCTGTTAAACAGTAATATAACTCTCTGCGTACCTTTGTTTATAAAACTGTATGGCCAGATTGCCTTGTTTATTGTAAATCTTTGCCCTCATAAAGGCTTTATAAAGTAGGACAAACACTCCTCGGCTACTGGCCGAGGAGGTGGAAGCCGATGGTCGGTCAACAAAGTTTTGTACAATGCGGATCCGAGCATTAATGACGTAAAGTACTTGGATACATAGAGTCATTACACATAATTTGCAGTTTTACTATGGATATTGATCCTTAATTCGGCCACCCGTGCCCGCATTAAGGCTCGGGGGCTACTGGGCTTCGGGCTTATTATTTACAAATATTAAAGGGGCACATTGATCCCCTGATCTGGTGTTACCACCCGACCAGTGTCTCGGGGGCTACTGCATTGCTTGTCCAGTGCAGAAAATTTTATGTGCAATATAGTTTCCGAGGAGATTTTGATCCTCAGGTTGGTCGGCCGCACCCAACCTGAGTCTCGAGGACTGAGCACGCCGCTTTTAGTGTCCCGAAGTATTCTGCCGAGCTTGGACTTGATCCTCAGGCCGATTTTGCAAATCAACCTGAGTCTCAGCGGCTACTGGGATCAGCGGTCTTACGTCATCCTTCAGGTGCATCTCGGGTTTTAGACCGATACACACCTTGACGGCTACTGGCTATATATCTCGGCAAAGAATAAATTGCACCAATAAAAAATATTCACAAAAATCGGCCCACATTCAGGGTGGTGCACCACCTCGGAAGCAGCCCGGCATAAAACTCGGGCGCTAGTGACTGGCTCCATAGAGGGCATTTCTGGCATTAAGCTCGGCTAAACTCCTTCAAACTTCTTTGAACCAAGGTGATTTACGACACCTCAGATATAGTCCAGCGTTGGAGCTCGGATACATAGTCCGGCATTGGAGCTCGGATACGTTCCGGCGTTAGAGTGGGGAAGCGGTCCGGCGTTGGTGCTTGGTTGCAAAAGATACCTCGAATACAGTCCGGCGTTGGAGCTCGGACGCAAGAGGACGCTGCCGCCCGAGAACAACTTCAAACCCGAGGTGTGGCGTAAAAATAACAAGGCATTGGTAAAGGCCGGAAACTTAAAGGGGCTCCTCGGATACCCGACGTGTAAACTCGTCGAATGCATTTCAGTGATCCTCAAGATCGAAGATAAAGAAGATTTGTTGAACCAGTTTTCAAGACCAATGACCGAACATGAAGAACAGTTCGGAAGAATCGAGGAGCGTCCCTAACTTGAAGACCGGTTCAGGGGGCTACTGACGGTGTCTTGGACTAGGGGGTACTCACCACGTCGTCTCCCGATCTATTAGATTGGGCCGAGGCCCCCCATGGCCGTATACTCATGGGCCAGTTCGGACAGCTGCCGCATACAAGGAAGATTCCACAAAGACTTGGTGATCAAGACAAGGGCTTCTCCCCACCGACGTATTCGGCTAGGACTCTTGTTAACCTAGGCCTCTGGTGCATTATATAAACCAGGGCCAGGCTAGTTGATAGAACATACAGAACATACAATCATACCATAGGCTAGCTTCTAGGGTTTAGCCTCTCTGATCTCGTGGTAGATCTACTCTTGTACTATCCATATCATCAATATTAATCAAGCAGGACGTAGGGTTTTACCTCCATCAAGATGGCCCGAAACCTGGGTAAAACTTCGTGTCCCTTGCCTCCTGTTACCATCCAGCTTAGACGCACATTTCGGGACCCCCTACCCGAGATCCGCCGGTTTTGACACCGACAACGGTCATCACCGGTAAGTATCCCGATTATTGTCACTTCGGGGTTAACGGATCATAACACATAATAGGTGACTATAGATTTGCAAGATAGGATCCAGAACACTCATATATTGATGAAAACATAATAGGTTCAGATCTGAAATCATGGCACTCGGGCCCTAGTGACAAGCATTAAGCATAGCAAAGTCATAGCAACATCAATCTCAGAACATAGTGGACACTAGGGATCAAACCCTAACAAAACTAACTCGATTACATGATAGATCCCATCCAACCAATCACCGTCCAGCAAGCCTACGATGGAATTACTCACGCACGGCGGTGAGCATCATGAAATTGGTGATGGAGGATGGTTGATGATGACGATGGTGACGGATTCCCCTCTCCGGAGCCTCGAACAGACTCCAGATCAGCCCTCCCGAGAGGTTTTAGGGCTTGGCAGCGGCTCCGTATCGTAAAACATGATGATTTCTTCTCTCTGATTTTTTTCTCATCGAAACTCAATATATGGTGGTGGAGTTGGAGTCGGAGAGGCAACAGGGGGCCCACGAGGTAGGGGGGCGCGCCCCCACCCTCATGGCAAGGTGGTGGCTCCCCTGGCCTTCATCTTTGGCAGGTATTTTTCTTATTTTCTGAAAAGTGTCTTCGTGAAGTTTCAGGTCATTCCGAGGATGTTTGTTCCTGCACATAAATAACACCATGGTAGTTCTGCTGAAAACAGTGTCAGTCCGGGTTAGTTCCATTCAAATCATGCAAGTTAGAGTCCAAAACAAGGGCAAAAGTGTTTGGAAAAGTAGATACATTGGAGACGTATCAACTCCCCCAAGCTTAAACCTTTGCTTGTCCTCAAGCAATTCATTTGACAAACTGAAAGTGATAAAGAAAAACTTTTACAAACTCTGTTTGTTCTTGTTGTTGTAAATATATAAAGCCAGCATTCAAGTTTTCAGCAAAGATTATAACTAACCACATTCACAATAACGCATAGGTCTCAAGTTTACTCATATCAATAGCATAATCAACTAGCTAGCCATAATAATAAAACTCGGATGACAACACTTTCTCAAAACAGTCACAATATGATATAACAGGATGGTATCTCGCTAGCCCTTTCTGAGACCGCAAAATATAAATGCAGAGCACCTTTAAAGACCAAGGACTGACTAGACATTGTAATTCATGGTAAAAGAGATCCAGTCAAGTCATACTCAATGTAAAATAACAGTAATGAATGCAAATGACAGTGGTGCTCTCCAACTGGTGCTTTTTAATAAGAGGATGATGACTCAGCATAAAAGTAAATAGATAGGCCCTTCACAGAGGGAAGCATGGATTTGTAGAGGTGCCAGAGCTCGGTTTTGAAACAGAGGTGAATAATATTTTGAGCGGTATACTTTGATTGTCAATGTAACAACCAAGAGATGGCGATATCTTCCATGCTACACACATTATAGGCGGTTCCCAAACAGAATGGTAAAGTTTATACTCCCCCTTCCACCACAAGCATCAATACATGGCTTGCTCGAAACAACGAGTGCCTCCAAGTAACAAGAGTCCCAGGGGGAGTTTTGTTTGCAATTATTTTGATTTAGTTTGCATAAAGCATGGGACTGGGCATCCCGATGACCAGCCATTTATCTCGCGAGTGAGGAGCGGAGTCCACTCCTCTTGAGAATAACCCG
Organism: Triticum aestivum; assembly: GCF_018294505.1. Classification (NCBI taxonomy): domain Eukaryota; kingdom Viridiplantae; phylum Streptophyta; class Magnoliopsida; order Poales; family Poaceae; genus Triticum; species Triticum aestivum. Next base: position 716,778,299 of record NC_057800.1, read on the forward strand.
CCTAACATGGAAGATACAGACAACCCTAGTTGATACATGAGTTATTCGAGCATACAAAACAGGATATTTATTTGAAGGTTTAGAGTTTGGCATATACAAATTTACTTGGAACGGCAGGTAGATACCGTATATAGGTAGGTATAGTGGACTCATGTGGAATAACTTTGGGGTTTAAGGAGTTTGGATGCACAAGCAGTATTCCCGCTTAGTACAGGTAAAGGCTAGCAAAAGACTGGGAAGCGACCAGCTAGAGAGTGACAACGGTCATGAACATGCATTAAAATTAATCAACACCGAATGCAGGCATGAGTAGGATATAATCCACCATGAACATAAATATCGTGAAGGCTATGTTGATTTTGTTTCAACTACATGCGTGAACATGTGCCAAGTCAAGTCACTTAAATCATTCAGAGGAGGATACCACCCTATCATACCACATCATCACCATTTTAATAGCATGTTGGCACGCAAAGTAAATCATTATAACTCATAGCTAATCAAGCATGGCATAAGAAACTATGATCTCTAGTTGTCATTGCAAACATGTTTATTCATAATAGGCTGAATCAGAAACGATGAACTAACCATATTTACAAAAACAAAAGAGGTCGAGTTCATACCAACTTTTCTCATCTCAGTCAATCCATCATATATCATCATAATTGCCTTTCATTTGCACGACCGAATAGTGTGAATAATAATAATAGTGCACGTGCATTGGACTAAGCTGCAATCTGCAAGCATTCAATAAACAGGAGAAGACAGGGCAATATGGGCTCTTTTGTCAGATCAACAATAATGTATATAAGTGCCACTTCAACAATTTAATTATGGTCTTCTCCTATCGATCCCCAAAGAAAAGAAAAGAAATAAAACTATTTACACGGGAAAGCTCCCAACAAGCAAAAGAAGAACATGAAATATTTTTGGGTTTTCTTTTTAATTACTACTACATGCATGGAAATTAAACTGATTAAAACCTACAACTATTTTTTTTGGTTTTCTTAAGGTTTATTAAACACACAAGAAGAAAGCATAAAAAAGAAAATAAATTAGCAGGGATGATACAATGAAAAAGTATGAGCACCGACATCTAGCAATGAGTGTGTGAGTATAAATGTAATGTCGGTGAGAAATACGTACTCCCTCAAGTTTAGGCTTTTGGCCTAAGTTGGTCTATGGCCACGGCTGGCCTGGTTGATATCCATAATAGTAGCTGGGGTCGTACTGTGATGCAGCAGCTATCGCCTACTGAGCTGCAGCGTGGCGACGAGCGGCCTCCTCTCTCCTCTCGTACTCATCTGCCTCGTCTCTAGTAATAGTATATCCTCCTCTTGCCTGATAATCAAAGAAGGCAGGAGCAGGGAGAGTAATACGGACAGCACGGTGTCTGTCAAAGATTAGTCGATACTGGAGAGGTGATTCGTTCCTCTCGACAAACTGGTGGTGAACCATAGCATTAAAATCTAGATAGGCAGGAGGTAGTTCAATATCATCTTCGCGTACATCTATACCAAGAAAATTAGCTATGAGGGTTGCATAAATTACACCAAAGAAATCTCCATTACAACTATTAAGATGCAACCTACATGCAACAATGGCTCCCAAATTATATGATTTGTCTCCTAACACAGCACTCCTAAGAATACTAAGATCGGGGACACACATGTGACATGCCTCATCCTTACCATTTACGCATCTACCTATGAAGAGAGCAAAATAATGTATAGCAAGAAAGTGAATGCTCCCTATGGTAGCTTGTGTAATATCTCTAGATTCTCCCACAGTTATATTAGCAAGAAAATCTCTAAATTCAGATTTGCGAGGATCCCTTATACTACCCCATTGTGGAAGTTTACATGCAGTGGTAAAATCCTCTAAGTCCATGGTATAAGATTTATCATAAAGATCAAACAGGACAATTGGAGAATTACGTGAAGTTGAAAATTCAAACCTCCTCACAAAGGAGCTAGTGAGCTCATGATACTGATTGCACTTCTCTTCCTCGAAGCTCATGAGATAAGTGTTACACAAATATGCGTTGAATTCTTCTTTTATTCCCGCTCGATCCATAAAATTTTCAGAAGGCCACTCACAAGGACGCACTGGAGCGTCTCTTGGTGGCTCTTTATCAGCATCACGCATTGCAAGACTGGGTCCTTGCTTCCTTGAAGAACCACCTTGGAACATTTTCCTAAGCATTTTTCTTCCTCTGAAAAATTCTGAATTTTTTTAGTAACTTCAAAATAAAAGTAAAACAAACTCAATAATATTGATAGCAACTACTCCTACAAGTGCCTAGGGCCTATATCATGCATCAAAACTACTTTTGACCATATAAATTTGACATGCAAGCTCAAGAACAGGGTCACCTAAGCAGCAAGAATTTGCAATGAATAAAGCACTAGAACAAAAACTAATTGGACCAATGGAGGAGTCACATACCAAGGAACAATCTCCCCAAGCAGTTTTAAGAGAGGTGCTTTGAGCAAGGAGATCGAAAATGGCAACAAAACGAGTTTGGGCTCGGGTTTGAGCTGGTTATTCATGTTTGGGGGAGGAAGAAGGAGTGTATGGGTGAAAGGATAAGTGGAGGAGGGCCACCATGGGCCCACGAGGCAGGGGGCGCGCCCTAGGGGGGTGGGCGCGCCCTCCACCCTCGTGGCAAGGTGGTTGGTCCCCCTGGTGTGTTCTTTGTTCCATAAATCCTCAAATATTCTAGAAAAAATCATATTTAATTTTCAGGGCATTTGGAGAACTTTTATTTTCGAGGTATTTTTATATTGCACGAATAATCAGATAACAGACAGACAAATATTTATTTTTATTTTATTTAATATAAATAACAGAAAGTAAAAGTGGGATACAGAAAGTTGTGCCTTCTAGTTTCATCCATCTCATGATCATCAAAAGGAATCCACTAACAAGGTTGATCAAGTCTTGTTAACGAACTCATTCCGAATAACATGGAACCGGAGAAATTTCGAATAACACTATGTTACCTCAACGGGGATATGCACATCCCCAATAATAAGAATATCATATTTCTTCTTGACAGTAGGAAGAGGAAATTCAAAACCTCCAAATATAATCGATGGAATTTTTCCAATAGAGTTGATACTATGAACTTGAGGTTGTTTCCTCGGAAAGTGTACCGTATGCTCATTACCATTAACATCAAAAGTGGCATTGCCTTTAGTGCAATCAATAACAGCCCCTGTACTATTCAAAAAGGGTCTTCCAAGAATAATAGACATACTATCGTCCTCGGGAATATCAAGAATAACAAAGTCCGTTAAAATAGTAACGTTTGCAACTACAACAGGCACATCCTCACAAATACCGACAGGTATAGCAGTTGATTTATCAGCCATTTGTAAAGATATTTTAGTAGGTGTCAACTTATTCAAATCAAGTCTACGATATAAAGAGAGAGAGGCATAACACTAACACCGGCTCCAAGATCACATAAAGCAGTTTTAACATAGTTTCTTTTAATGGAGCATGGTATAGTGGGTACTCTTGGATCTCCAAGTTTCTTTGGTATTCCACCCTTAAAAGTATAACTAGCAAGCATGGTGGAAATTTCAGCTTTCGGTATCATTCTTTTATTTGTAATAATATCTTTCATATACGCATAAGGATTGGTTTTGAGCATATCAGTTAATCGCATACGTAAAAAGATAGGTCTAATCATTTCAGCAAAGCGCTCAAAATCCTCATCATCCTTTTTCTTGGATGGTTTGGGAGGAAAGGGCATGGGTTTATGAACCCAGGGCTCTCTTTCTTTACCATGTTTCCTAGCAACAAAGTCTTTCTTATCATAACGTTGATTCTTTGATTGTGGGTTATCAAGATCAACAACAGGTTCAATTTCTATATCATTATCATTACTAGGTTGAGCATCATCATGAACTTTATCATTAACATTACCACTAGTTTCGGGTTCATTACCAGATTGTGTTTCAACATCAGAAATAGAAATATCATTTGGATTCTCAGGTGTTTCAACAATAGGATCACTAGAAGCATGCAAAGTCCTATCATTTTTCTTTTTCTTCTTTTTAGAAGAACTAGGTGCATCTATATTATTTCTCTAAGAATCTTGCTCAATTCTCTTAGGATGGCCTTCAGGATACAAAGGTTCCTGAGTCATTCTACCAGTTCTAGTAGCCACTCTAACAGCATAATCATTATCTTTACTATTCAATTCATTGAGCAAATCATTTTGAGCTTTAAGTACTTGCTCTACTTGAGTGGTAACCATAGAAGCATGTTTACTAATAAGTTTAAGTTCACCTTTGACATTAGCCATATAATCACCCAAGTGTCCAAGCATATTTGAATTATATTTCAGTTGTCTACCAAAATAAGCATTAAAGTCTTCTTGCTTAGCCATAAATTTATCAAACTCATCTAAGCATGGGCTAGCAATTTTAGTAAATGAGATTACAACTTTATCATATCTATAGAGAGAATTTACCTTTACTACCTGTGTCGGGTTATCAAGACCATGAGTTTCTTCAATAGGTAAAGGATTTGGATTATATGTTTCTTCAACAGGCGGTAAATTAAGACCATGTATTTCTTCAATAGGAGGTAAATTCTTAACATCTTCAACTTTAATACCCTTTTCTTTCATAGATTTCTTTGCCTCTTGCATATCTTCAGGACTGAGAAATAGAATACCCCTCTTCTTCGGAGTTGGTTTAGGAATAGGCTCAGGAATTGGCTCCGGAAGTGCCCAATTATTTTCATTTGTCAACATATTATTCAATAAAATTTCAGCTTCATCCGGTGTTCTTTCCCTGAAAATAGAACCGGCAAAACTATCCAGGTAATCTCTTGAGGCATCGGTTAATCCATTATAAAAGACATCAAGTATTTCATTTTTCTTAAGAGGATGATCAGGCAAAGCATTAAGTAATTGGAGAAGCCTCCCCCAAGCTTGTGGGAGACTCTCTTCTTCAATTTGCACAAAATTATATATATCCCTTAAAGCAGCTTGTTTCTTATGAGCAGGGAAATATTTAGCAGAGAAGTAATAAATCATATCCTGGGGACTACGCACACAACCAGGATCAAGAGAATTAAACCATATCTTAGCATCACCCTTTAATGAGAACAGAAATATTTTAAGGATATAAAAGTAGCGAGTTCTCTCATCTTTAGTGAACAGGGTAGCTATATCATTCAGTTTAGTAAGATGTGCCACAACAGTGTCAGATTCATAATCATGAAAAGGATCAGATTCAACCAAAGTAATTATATCAGTATCAACAGAGAATTCGTAATACTTATCAGTAACAAAGATAGGTGAAGTAGCAAAAGCAGGGTCAGGTTTCATTCTATCATTTAGAGATTGCTTACTCCATTTAGCTAATAATTTTTTAAGTTCAGTTCTATTTCTGCAAGCTAAAATAGCTAAAGAAGCATCTTGATCAAAAACATAACCCTTAGGAATGGCAAGTGGTTCTTCATCATCACTTTCATCAGTATCATCAGATTCAATATTTTTAATTTCTCTAGCCCTAGCAAGTTGTTCATCAAGAAAAGCACTAAGTGACATAGTAGTATCAGGCATAGAGGTAGTTTCATCATAAGTATCATGCATAGCAGAAGTGGCATCATCAATAACATGCGACATATCAAAACAAATAGCAGAAGCAGGTGTAGGTGTCGCAAGCTTACTCAAAACAGAAGGTGAATCAAGTGCAGAGCTAGATGGCAGTTCCTTACCTCCCCTCGTAGTTGAGGGATAGATCTTGGTTTTTGGATCTCTCAAGTTCTTCATAATGATAAGCAGATATATATCCCAAGTGACTCAAAGAATAGAGCTATGCTCCCCGGCAACGGCGCCAGAAAATAGTCTTGATAACCCACAAGTATAGGGGATCGCAACAGTTTTCGAGGGTAGAGTATTCAACCCAAATTTATTGATTCGACACAAGGGGAGCCAAAGAATATTCTCAAGTATTAGCAGCTGAGTTGTCAATTCAACCACACCTAGAAACTTAATATCTGGAGCAAAGTATTTAGTAGCAAAGTAATATGATAGTAGTGGTAACGGTAGCAAAAGGTAACGGTAGTAAAAGCAATGTTTTTGGTATTTTGTAGTGATGATAGCAATAGCAACGGGAAATTAAATAAGCGAAGAACAATATATGGAAAGCTCATAGGCAATGGATCGGTGATGGAGAATTATGCCGGATGCGGTTCATCATGTAACAGTCATAACCTAGGGTGACACAGAACTAGCTCCAGTTCATTGATATAATGTAGGCATGTATTCCGAACATAGTCATACATGCTTATGGAAAAGAACTTGCATGACATCTTTTGTCCTACCCTCCCGTGGCAGCGGGGTCCTTAGGGAAACTTAGGGATATTAAGGTCTCCTTTTAATAGAGAATCGGAACAAAGCATTAACACATAGTGAATACATGAACTCCTCAAACTATGGTCATCACCGGTAAGTATCCCGATTATTGTCAATTCGGGGTTAACGGATCATAACGCATAATAGGTGACTATAGACTTGCAAGATAGGATCCAGAACACTCATATATTGATGAAAACATAATAGGTTCAGATCTGAAATCATGGCACTCGGGCCCTAGTGACAAGCATTAAGCATAGCAAAGTCATAGCAACATCAATCTCAGAACATAGTGGACACTAGGGATCAAACCCTAACAAAACTAACTCGATTACATGATAGATCCCATCCAACCCATCACTGTCCAGCAAGCCTACGATGGAATTACTCACGCATGGCGGTGAGCATCACGAAATTGGTAATGGAGGATGGTTGATGATGACGATGGCGACGGATTCCCCTCTCCGGAGCCCCGAACAGACTCTAGATCAGCCTTCCCGAGAGGTTTTAGGGCTTGGCGGCGGCTCCGTATCACAAAACGCGATGATTTCTTCTCTCTGATTTTTTTCTCATCGAAACTCAATATATGGAGGTGGAGTTGGAGTCTGAGAGGCAACTGGGGGCCCACGAGGTAGGGGGCGCGCCCCCCACCCTCGTGGCAAGGTGGTGGCCCCCTTGGCCTTCATCTTTGGTAGGTATTTTTTCTTATTTTCTGAAAAGTGTCTCCGCGAAGTTTCAGGTCATTCCGAGAACGTTTGCTCCTGCACATAAATAACACCATGGTAGTTCTACTGAAAACAGCGTCAGTCTGGATTAGTTCCATTCAAATCATGCAAGTTAGAGTCCAAAACAAGAGCAAAAGTGTTTGGAAAAGTAGATAGTTTGGAGACGTATCAGGCATGCATATCTGATTTGAACGACTTTTGACACCATATGCATGTTGCTACATGTCCGGCCATTTATCGGCCTTTTTTCACCAAAAAACTCCCGAAAATGTAAAACTTGTCAAAACAACTTGAGTTCGTGCGTTGAATTGGTCATACAAAGGCCATGGAAAAAATTAGTGGGAATTTCCTGAGTATTCACGTGCTGTTTCTTAGCCTAAGAAATGACACGTGAATACTCAGGCAGCTTCCAAGCCATATTGGCCTAACTTCCCATTGGATTATGACAATTAGCATTATTTCTCAAAATCAGCTCACAGACACAATCAACATTTAACACATATATCTACCAAGGAGGTTCACAAACCTGTCTACACAGTTGGTGTTCCGATGCTACAAGCTTTGTCGCTAATGTGATATTCCTACCACTCCTTGTAACACAAGCATGGCATTTTATTTTGGTATTCCAGCTCCTATTATAGATGGTGAACGTCTGAAGAGGTATGTGTTTTAGAGGGTCCATTTTTCATCTTGTACGTACACACGATTTTACAATCAGATGAGAACAATCCTGGAATGACAATCTTGAGGTGGATTTATGAAGAACTTCCAACTGAATACAAGGAAAGGCAGCAAATACTGTACTTCCTGCATCCTGTAATTTATTCTTGGCTGGCCATGACCACACTAGGCGGGCTCTTCTTAAGCGGAGGGTCGGTTTTCTATGAGAAGCTCTCCGTCGTCATTGATTAGTTTCTCCGACTGGATGAGATCCACCCTTTCTACAGTGATAGCCTTCATGTGCTCTATAACAAGGATCATTACAAACTTGCCTTGGGTCAGATCAACACTGCTAGAAATATCATTGCAAATATCTCCAAGGACCGAGGATGCTTAAGTATGAAGGAACCATGTACCGGTGCAAGTTCCTGAAGGTAGCTGCACTAGGTCACTATATACTTGTTCTAAAGCGCATCAGTCCTAGTCTGGCAGAGCAGATCAGGCAACACATGACCAGGCTTCTATCAATAGAACGAAAGACCCGTACTATCTTGATGTGTGAATTACCAAATGTTGGGAAGAGCTCTTTCATGAACAAGGTTACAAGGGCAGATGTGGACGCACAGCCTTATGCTTTCATGAAAAAAAATCCCTTTTTGATGGCCACACAGATTACAAGTATTTACGTTACCAAGTGATTGATACTCCAGGTATCCTTGACCGGCCTTTTGTGGAAAGGACCATCATAGAATTGTGCACTATCACTGCTCTTGCCCACTTGAGGGTTGTTGTGTTATTCTTCGTCAACATATTTGGGTCTTGTGGGTACACTATTGCTCAGCAAGCTGCACTTTTCCATAGTATAGAATCCTTGTTCATGAATAATCCTCTAGTCATTGTGTGCAAGAAGACTGATTTGCAACAACTTGCCGGGCCTTCTGAAGAGGATATGAAGCTGGTAATGCAGATGAAGGCAGAGGCAGAGGCAGAGGCAGATGCCTCTCACTTCTATGCACGCGTCAACTCCACCTAATTAATCCTACATTTCTCATATTTTACATCTCTACTATCTCCTCTTGGCTCATTAGTTCATGATTCTATCATGTTTTACTAATGTTGTCTTGGAGAGAGCAAAGATGACTAGGTAGAGCAATAGAGACATAGTAGGCACCGATCATCCTTATAATCAAAATTTTGACTTTCAAAAGCAACAAAATTTCTCTCACCCTCGAAATTTCGTAAATTTCCTTAATGTCGTAAATTTCAAAAAAAAACAGCAGATTAATGAAATATTTATTTAAATTTAGATAAATTCAAATTTAAAGTATTGAATAAATTACTTTTAGAATTATTTTCACAGCAGAACTCATCTATCCCAATGGTGCATCTGTTACGTAGACCCAGGTTCAAAACCTAGCAACTTAACTATTTTTGCCGAATTTTCATACGACGGGAATAATAAAAAAGACTAAAAAACCAAAATTGAGCGTATCTAGGATTTGAACTGTAGGGCTTAAGTATGAAAGAATAACTTCCTACAACCATGCTAAGCAGAGGGGTATAATTTAGATGGATTCGGCCTGTCTTTTTTAAGTGTGATTTTAAATCGAAATAATTTGAGCGAAACACAAATATTTTGATTACCCTCGTAATGAGAGAAATTTCAGCTCATCGACTTTTTTTCCTTTGGTCAGATGGCCAACATAATATATCTTCTCCAGCTAAAAAATTTTCTTAGTATATCTATATTCTCCATAGTTTTTGTATGCTAAATTGCTAATACATGTTTCTTACATGACGAGATCGTTGTCCGATGATTTCACTGGTGTGATCTACCCACTGCTCGGTTGCCACTTGAAGTATTGTTCAAAACATGATACAATTGGAACAGTGTTCACACAAGTGAACAACTTTCAGGACTATTTCCACTAAGTTGATTTTAGTTTAGCGTTCTTTTCTTCCAAATGATGCCTTCATGCTGTGGACATCCAGGATTCAAAGAGAACAAGATTTTTTTTATAAGAACATAATTTTGCTTTCAACTATTTCTTTGGGAAACATGCATATACATAAAAAATGTGCTTATATGTAGTTTAAAATGTGATATTCTATATTAATTACATGGCCTTTACTTTTTTTCTTTGTAGTTTTGTGAAGGCTAGCTAATGGAAGTCTTCACAGAAGTTGATGGTGGAAGTTCCGGTAGAGTGACTGTTCCAGTAGCAAGGCAATTTAGCATGGATCAGTCACATATATGGGTGCATTCTTACTATAATTAAATGCTTATTCTTGCCAGCATATGAGAGAAAAGGTGTCCACCTCACTCGAACAAGATAGTACTCAGATGTGTCCCGTGAGTGCTTCTGGAAAACACTAGTAGAAAAAGGGCCATTTGTCCCGGTTCTAGAGGGCCTTTAGTCCCAGTTCTGGAACCGGGACTAAAGGGTTGTTACTAAAGCCTCCCCCTTTAGTCCCGGTTCTTACACGAACCGGGACTAAAAGCCGTCCACGTGGCCGCTGTTTGGAGCTTCACCTTTAGTCCCGGTTGGTGATATTTTTACAATTTTTTTTTAAAAATTGATTCTTTTTCGATTTTCAGATTTCTAAATTATTTTCCAATTATTTTTTTATTTTTTTTATTTTTTTTGATTTTCAAATTTCTGAATTATTTTCCAATTTAATCTCTAATCACCCCTCATCACTACTCTATTTAACCTCTAATTTCTAATCACCCTTCATCATTCCAAATCATCTAACTTCCCGGCCAGTCAACCATCCTCTCACTACTCCAGCCTGAGCATGCTTAACTTCCGGGTTCTATTCCCCCTCGTTTCCAAGTCTGCACTTGTTGTTTTCCTGACAATAGTAAGATGTCAATCCTATTAACCCTCAGGAGTTTAGCTTGAGCATGAAGTCACATGTTTCACTGTTTGAGTTTGAAACTATTATTCTAAAAACAATAATTATTTAGTACACTAATATTTCTTAAATAAGTAATTTGACCATAGTTTGACCAGATTTGACCAAAATTCAAAAAATTGAAATAATTATTTAGTAACACTAATATTCTTGAATAATTATGTAGTAACACTAATATTTCTTGAATAAGTAGTTTGACCATAGTTTGACCAGATTTGACCAAAATTCAAAAAAATTGTAATAATTATTTAGTAACACTAATATTCTTGAATAATTATTTAGTAACACTAATACTTCTTGAATAAGTAGTTTGACCAAAGTTTGACCTGATTTAACCAAAATTCAAAAAAACTGAAATTTGAGCATGACTTTTTTTCCTTTTAGAATTTGAGGATTCTAAAAATTTGCAAACAGGCTGTAGGCGGCCAAAATCGGGTCCGGATTTTCGTGCTGAACATTTTGATATATTATACATTTTTTTGACATCGTATGCAAAAGTTATAGCCGTTTTACTTTTTCATGACACTTTTTTGCAAAACATGTCCAAATTTAAGTTTTTAGATTTTCCTAACTAGTAGATGTAGTAATATAACTACACCTCCAGGAATTTAATCTTTTGAAGTTTTTATCATTTTCTTTTGCTTTTTACAAAACTGAAAAGGTGATCCACCGGGGGGGGGGGGGTAGAGTTTGAAAATGAGACCTAGTTCTGGTTCGTGTCTCAAACCAGGACTAAAGGTCTAATCTTTAGTCCCGGTTTGAGATACGAACCGGGACTAAAGGGCATCGCACCGGGACCAATGCTCACACTAGTCCCGGTTCGTGACTGAACCGGGACTAATGGGCTTATCTGGCCCGAACGAAAGCCCTGTTTTCTACTAGTGAAAGCAAATGTGTAGAATATTATTAGCAACCTAAAACTAGATCTTTAATTAGTTGATTAGTTCTATTGAAATCATATTAAATAGTTATAATACACTAACCTCTCTAAATTTCCCTTGTATTTCGAAGATGCCTATGTTCATCATAACAGTATGGACGGAAGAGAAAGGAATAGTTTCACTCCTGATACCTCCTAATCCTGATATGCAACGGCCATGTGCATGCATCCTTACACAGACTATGATTATCACCCAACAATCACACTAAAATAAGATGAGTTGTGCAAGCCATGTGGAAGTGTGTGTGTGTGTGTGTGTGTGTGTGTGTGTGTGTGTGTGTGTGTGTTACTTGTGAGTACATGAATGAGTTGTCTGATATATACTCAGAGTTTTGTCCTAGCTAGCTGATAAATTCTGGTAGGTAGTCTTGAATGATTGTTTTCATTTTTTTTCACTGTTGTCTCAAGAATCCACAAAGGGCCTGGAAGATCAGGTTCACTTTTTTTATCATGTGTTTTTTAATGTGAACTGTTTTGGTTGGACAGAATCCAAATCTCTAAAGCTTCATTTGAATGGAGAAGCACTACGGTGGCAAAGTGTAAAACTGGGTGGCCCATCTAGTTATCTGTCTGTTAGATTACATGTCAAATGCGAATTAATTTCAAATTATAACCACAATTTGTTTTATTGAAGAATTTGTTTGATTATGTTGGCAGTTCAGACTGAACATCAGTCTTTCTACAATCAAAATTTAAAAATCTGCTCTTGGCCATGTACTACTCGAAATATCTTATGCCACCAACTGCCCGGTTATCTTATTTTTTACTGATTATGTTGATTCAAGCCACAAGCATCACACAAATCACTAGCTTAGGTTATTTGTTGCCTAGATAACTCGGAAGCATTGTCTTTGCCGAGAAGAGGCACTTTTCCCTAATCGTGGTGAAGTAGGAGATGACTTCTGTTCGGCAGGTACTCCTTGACAGCTTCATCGATATTGTAGTCCTCATTCCACCTATGAACTCTTTGTGTCACCCTTGTCCAATGAGATAGTAGGCTAGCAGTGCCAATGTCGACGAGTCCAAAATTGTGGTGCCCTAGAAGAATTGCTTCTCTGTACGAAAATGTCTATAAGAACATAAATCAGTGTGTGCTTATTATGCTTGCAACTATTTCTTTTGGAAACATGTATATACATATTAAAATGTGCTTATACATAGTTTAAAATGTGATGGTGTATAGTAATTACATTGCTCGTGCTATTTATTTTATTTTTGCTTTGCAGGCTTTCCAAAGCTTGCCAATGAAACTGTTCAAAGAACTTGGAAGCTTCAATAGAGTGACTATTCCAGCAGTAATGCAATTTGGCATGGCTCAGTCACCCACTATATCAAGAGCTCAGGAAAATGTTGTTGCAAAGGCTATTGCTTGCTACACATCCATTTTTTTTACTTTTTTATTTCGCTAAACTCAACCAAGCCAAGAAGCAGTGCTACAGAGCCGACTTCTGTCTGATAGTCAGCCTACGAGGCAGCAAGCAGCTAAAAAACACAACCGTCTCAGGCTTACAATAGGCACCGAATCTTTCAATACACAGAGGTGTGCACGTGAACCAAGCTAGATGCAGATCCGCTCCCAGGTGCATGTGTGGAGGTGACATGCCACACATGTTATCATGGCCGGAGATGACAGAGCCGGAGAATAAATGTTCGGTGGGCCAAGAGAAAAGCCCATTGGCCACACCATAACAGCCTTTAAGAAACTCACTGTGTATTCGTGGAATGTCCTATTTGATGCTTAAGGAGCTTAAAAAAAATTGATGCTTAAGGCGCCAAATAATTTCTTATTTACCCAATGCATAGCCCCGGAACAGTAGGGAAGCCTTCAAAGTGTCGGCAAGCATCGAAACAAGTGTTATTTATGACCAAAAGAACTCATGGATGTTTCAATTATCAACCAAACATGTACTTCCCAAGAGCATATATATCTTATTCCTGCATAGGCAAACTATAAGCAAACCGAGCACAGTGGCATCGAACAATAACATTCCACCAACTGCCCTATGTCTTATTTTAGGACGGATATTCATGTAGTTTAGGACCTGTTTGGTTCCAAATAAGTCACCAACTTATAAGTCAAAAAATGAAAAAAGTGACTTATTTTACCAAACAGACTCAACTTATAAGTTACCTCAACTTATAAGGCCCTATTTGGTTTTAAATAAGTCACCAACTTATAAGTCGAAAAGTGCAAAAAATGACTTATTTTGCCAAACGGACCCAACTTATAAGTCACCCCAACTTATAAGTCATAAGTTGCTTCACCCTAACTTAAAACTTATAAGTCACCCCCTTTTACGTGGGTTCCATCACCTTTACATTGAAAAACAAGGTGGGAAGGTGTGGTCAGGTGACTTATAAGTCAGATGACAACCGTACAGGCGTGACTTATAAGTCATTGATTCTAAGTCACCTGACTTATAAGTCAGGTGACTTATTGGAACCAAACAGACCATAAGTCATAAGTTGCTTCATCCCAACTTAACATTTATAAGTCATCCCTTTTGCATGGGTCCCACCACCTTTATATAAAAAAACAAGATGAGAAGATGTGGTTAGGTGACTTATAAGTCAGGTGACAACCAAACAGTTATGACTTATAAGTTATTGATTTTAAAATCACTTGACTTATAAATCAGGTGACTTATTTGGAACCAAATAGGGCCTCAAGCCGGAGGCATCACACGGACCACTAGCTTAGGTCTATTTGCTGGCTACATAATTGGGTAGCATGGACTTCCCCGCGGCGATGCACTTTCCTCTGATAGCAGTGAAGTGGGACACAAGCTGCTCCCGATCTGGCAGGCACTCCATGACAACTTCGTCGGCGTTGTAGTCCTCCATCCACCGGTGGATAGCAGGATACTCGTCATCACTCATGACGGTTATCCCAGCAACCTCTTGCAGCACGCCCGCCCAGTGGGACAGAACGCTGGCGCCGGCGATGTCGGCGAGGCCGATAGCAGCGCCACCGAAGAATCTCTTCTCCTTGAGTTGCGTCTCCACTATCATCAAGTGTTCCTTAGCATCTTCCATGAGAAGCTTCCGTGTCTCGCCCTCCGTCCACAGCGCCAGCCACACCGACATCAGGCACTGATCAAACAAGTCACGCACACAACATAATGAGAATATATTTCACTATGTAACCTTTTTGGAACAGCGAATTTGAGTTGTAAAAAATAGTTTCCAGGCATGCATGATAACCTACCTTTTCCGCAAAGAACTTGGCCCAGAAGCGGGCCTCGGCCCTCTCGCCGGGGTCTGCTGACAGGAGCGGCGGGCCATCAAAGGCCTCGTCGATGTACTCAACGATGACCAGCGACTCGCAGATGGGCTTGTCGCCGTGGAGGAGCACGGGCACCCTGTGGTGGACGGGGTTGTGGCGGAGCAGCAGCTCGCTCTTGTTGGAGAGGTCTTCCGTAATGAGCTCGTAGGCGACTCCCTTGAGGTGCAGGGCGACCTTGGCACGGTGGACGAACGGACTGCCGAAGGCGCCGATGAGCTTCACCGGTTCCGTCATTTTGCTTCCTTGTTCGTGATCTGGAAGATAGGTATGGTTGGTACGTGTATATATAGTGCTAGGAATTCCTCTCAGCTCGTCAAAGTGGAAGTCATTTTGCCTTTGTCTTTTGGGATAGAAGAAGACTGCTGGTTGTTTCGTTTCTAGCACACGTTGCCGCGGTGGCACGAGACTCGATCTCTCTCACCGTGTAAAATCATTTTGGTCAAGAGCATCTCGGAATATGAGACAATGGTGATGAACACCAGCAACGGCAGAACGGGACGCCCAAATTTCAAATTTGACCCGTCTCCCTACGCACCTGGCAGCGGGGGCTTTCTCGGCCGCACACGACGAGGCCTTGGCCCGTCAAAACGCTAGTGGGCTGGTTATAGTGAAGAGTAATTTAGACCAATAACATGCATATGTTACTAGTTTATATTATTATTTTCATAGTGGATGGTGTCATATGTGTGGTAACATAGTTGAGTTTATTTATTATTCTGTAGACTCATTTTGCATTGGAAAACGCTATGTGATGGTAACATATTATGTTACTTTATTTGCCTCTTTCCTCATTAACTACCTGCCACCTCATCATTCTTGCTTATGTGGCAACTATGTTACTACTTATGTTACTCTCACTATGACCAGCCCTAGAGCATCTTCGGGCTCCTCAAAAATGCTCACTGCACATGACCAATCACAAAATCATGCTCCCCCTCTTCACGCAAAATTGTCTTGGTTTTCAGTCGATGTCTTTTTTGTATGTGCTCAATGTGCGCCGAAATTTTTTCAACAACTTCGGGCTCCTTGTTTGCTTCTTCTTTCTTGTTCATCTTCTGCATTATTACTTTTCTCCCAGTTTTGAACATCTTTTTCTCCATGGCGATGGGATTATATTTTGTACCCCATTCGACGGTCCATATGTTGGTGAGATAGTCGTCTGTAGCATTATTTTTCTTGTAGCATGGCTCTCCCAGCAGCATATGACACGAAATCATTGATACCGAAATTACATCGCACAAAACCTCACAAGAAAATTTGCCAACAGAAAACACTACCATAGTTTGGTGCGTGATGTCGAGCTTGTCGTATCACCTCTTCATTGAGTAAGGTTGCTGATTTGGTGTCATCGGTAGCTCTAGCTTTTCTACCATGTCGATGTCGACCGCATCTATAATACCTAAATAGTTGATCCCCACTATTCTATTTCTCTTGACATGCAAGCTATCCACGTCATCCTACATGCCCCACTTATTTTCATGCACTCTCATGCAGCCACCGCATCCTCCTTTGCTCGAACCGTCCTGCACGTTAATTTTATGGCCGCCTCTCCTGCGAGTTTATTTCTTGCGGCTGGGCTGTACGAGGCCACTTCTCACCAAAAGGCAGTTTGAATGAGTTGTATTGGGCCACTTCTCATTAAGTGTTTGTATTTATCTTTTCGTTCCCCGAAGCATCATCGTCTCCACAAGACCCTCTCCTCTCACGTGTTTTTTCTCCACGACGCTTAATCTCATCCATTATTGCGCTTCATTTCGCCTCCTACAATTCTGTTTGTATATGCGAGAAACCACTGATGATTTCCTTTCGCCCCTTCGTCTTATCGCTGGACTGAACTTAGTGTCATCGCTTATTACCCCGATGGTTCCCTTCACCTTCCCTCAATCAATAATCTCTTCAAGTCTTTAAATTAAACAGTTCCCCTTCACATCCTCACCCCACCTGCACTCATATCCTGCTCATCTACATCTCTCCACAGCGTGCATACATACACCCGAGATAGGGAATGGTCTATGGATTTTCATGTTCGCTTGACGATACGATGATGGAATCCATGGCGGAGGAGATCCTACTGATGCTTCCAGCACCGCTCGTGGGCCACGACCACTGTGTCTCTACGCAATTGTCCAACATTATCATCGACCCCTCTCTCCTCGACGTATACGCCCACCGGCCCATGCCGCCCATGTCGTCTCCGGCGTCGGCCTCGCAGCAGAGGCCCTGCTCATCCCTGAGACCCAGATGTTCGGCAGGACCACAGGAGCCCCGAGACATGACGGTGTGCAATATCTCCATAGGGAATTATAATCCGATGTGTTGCGCCACCGCCTTGGCCGACGACGGGTACAACCTGACCAACACATGGAATGATTTCCTCTGCATCACGAGGTCACTCCTATCCGTAGACACTGCAGTCTCTCTCTCTCTCTCTCTCTCTCTCTCTCTCTCTCATCCCATGTGCCCAGGTACAATTCTGCATCTCATGTAAAATTCTGCATCTCTCTCATGTTAGTTTAGTACGATTTTTGTTGGAATTTTTATAAATTCTTTCATTATTCTGCAGAATTAGAACATCTGTCGGATTTCAGTTCATGGCATGTTTCGATCTAATACCTGAGTGATACATTGTTGTTCTCCTACTGCAGGGTTCTATTATCTCTCTCATGCATGTACAATTCTGCATCTCTCCCATGTTAGTTTTACGTTGGTATTTTTATAAATTCCTTATTGTTTTGCAGAATGGAAGAACATCTGTCAGATTTCAGTCCATGGCATTATATTCCCAACTGTGTATGTTATGGAATCAATCTAATCTAATACCTGAGTAATACACTGTTGGTGTTCTCCTACAGCATAGGTTCTATGTAAAAAAATCAAAGGAAATAAGAAATACTGTTATAAACATACTTCTCCACTATCACGATACTATTTGATTGTTCTATCCTAGCCTAATAAGTCTGCCTTCGCTGAGAGAACGATGTAGGACCCATTCTGTTTGGCCTTTGGATTATATATACATATTTCGCACTTGGGAACAATGTAATTTCTATTTAGGTGTGTTAATACAGTGAGACTAGCAAATTAACATGAAATCTCTTTGTTTCTTTTCTCTATGCACTTTAAATAGGCAGCCAAATTATTTCATTATGAATTATCATGGGAAAATCGCTTCACATTTCATGTTAGCTATACATTCTAATTATAACTATTAATAGCTAGAGGAACACACAACAAGTCCCGCAGCAACGCGCGGGGTGTCATCTAGTTGATAGAACAGTCATGGTCTCATGGTCGATCATTGTGGCGCAAACTTTCTCTCCTACTTTACAGTACGTGTGAACCTTTTTTAGCGCCATAGCCTTCCCCCCCCCCCCCCCCCCCCCTCCCCAGCAAAAATTACTTGCATATCCTCCGGTAGCTCCTCCTTGATGACGCCACCCGACTGTCTCCTCCAAAGTGTCGTGAGCAATGCCGGTCTCTGATACCACTTGTAGACTATCAGTGTGTTGACGATTGTTGGCAGTCAAAGACTAACCTTTGTGCGAACTTCTTGTTAGCTCCCTTGATCGACATCAAATGGATATACAAATCATCACTTATCTCTAGATCCATTATAAGTTCATCCTCCTCCTCCGCATGATCAGATTTCTCATGTTGCGAGTTCACCATCTTTCAAACAACTGGATCAAATAACAGAAAAAAGTACAATGATGAACCTTGCTCCAAATACCACTTGATGTAGAGAGAACCTCGAGACGAGGGTAGATTCATTGTTGACCCGATCTTTCACGGCACAAACCTTGACTGCAGCAACTAATCGTAGCAAGTTTATGAAGATGTTCGCAAATCCCACTGAAACAATGCACCAACCCCTCGATCTGAAGGAATAATGTGGACGAAACGTTTATGCTCAGCTTGTATGTTCTATGCGTCATGTCACAAGAACTCACACACCAGTAGAGATTTTTGATAAGATTTCTCTAAACTCGATAATGGCCAATGGCGGAAATACACATCTATCTATCTATCTATCTATACTAATTTCGCACTTCCTAGAAATTCCCACGTTAATTAGTAATTACCGACCATCTATCTGATGAGACCGAGTTATAACGGTGCATATTTACCAATATAATCCTTGTAATCTAACTAAAAAACCAACGCGGCCGGTCGAGGCGCCATGCCACCGCGTCCACGCGCGGGCGGCCTTGTGGGCGGTCTCGAACGTCCCGAGACTGAGACGTGTATTAGCGGAGCGGATCTCCTCATAATACACGTCGGAGGGGCGGGCGCGCGGCGGCGGTCCCGGGGGAGGGGGGCGCTGGAGGCGAGGAAGAAGAACGCGGTGGGGAAGAAGGGGGTGACGGAGTGGCGGTTGGCGGGCTCGCACGCGGGTTTCTATAGAGCGCACCCGACGCTGCGCACCAAAACTGCCACGCACCGGGGCGCATCGCGCGCGCATACTTCTTTTTCCCGCGCCTGCTGGAGCAAACCAAACCGGCCCGCGGGCGTAAAACCGGAATCTTTTCCCGCGCGCGCCAAAGCTAGCACATCTGGTGGAGATGCTCTCAGCTCGTCAAAGTGGAAGTCATCTTGTCTTTTGGGCTAGAAGAAGACTGATGGCTGCTTCGTTTGTACAATACTTTTCTTTTTCGCAATCTCTCTCAGTGTGAAAGCATTTTGGTCAAGAGCGTCTCCGAATATGAGCCGATGGTGATGATGACCTGCAACGGCGGAATGGGACGGCCAAATTTCGAATTTGACTCCCTTGATTGATTCCTCTACCTCGTCGCCTTATATATGCGCGGAGGGAGACGACGAGGCCTCGGCCCATCAAAACTCTAGTGCGCTGCATCCTTAAGCATGGGCTCCTCAACGCTCTCTATCTATCCGAATGGACGGCCCAGTTAGCGACCCATCATAAATCATGACCTAGTTGACTCCTCAAACCTACCCTATACGTTCGGACTCACTAGCACCAATCCATATCTAAGGCGGATATAAGGCGGAAGGTAATTAAGCAATAACTAAGAGCAACCAAGCGCACTCAAATGGAACAATGACTGGCCACCAACTGCCTAGGTCTCTTATTTGTAAGCGATCTTCGTGTTGATTTCATGCCACAAACATCACACAAACTGCTAGCTTGGATTATTTGTTGCCTAGATAACTGAGTGACATGGACTAGGCCGCAGAGAAGCACTTTGCCCTGATGATGGTGAAGTAGGGGATGAGATGGACCCTGTTCAGCAGACACTCCTTGACAGCTTCATCAACGTTGTATTCCTCGGTCCACTGGTGGTAGAAGGATACTCATAGTCTGAAATCACGCTCGCCCCAGCGACCTCTTGCATCATGCTCGTCATGCAAGATAGTAGGCTGACACCAGCGAGGGTAAACGTGGCGCCTCTGAAGTACTTCTTTATGAGATGTGTCTGCACTAGTGTCGAGTTCACTTTCGCATACTGGATGAGGACCTTTTGTGCATCGCTTTATGTCCAGAGCGGCAGTCACAATGATGAATAAAGCCCGAGTTTCAACTTTCAAATATTAAATAATATATATTATTTGCTAAATTTTACCACTTTAACTGTTGAAATATTAAAAGGCATATTTGTAAGATGAAATTTATTGTACATATAAAAAGTAACCATGAAATGTATGTTCGTGACCAATGTCGATGTCCAAGACAAGACTTGAGTTCTACCGTGGTATGATATATTTATGATTATGATGACAAAATTTTGGGCTTCTATGCGAAGACGTACTCTAGAACAAGCTTGGATGAGATGAACTACTAGTGCTAGTGAAAACCATGTGTAGGTCCAGCTTGAACTAACCTGGAGCTAACTAAACACGGAATGAAGACGGACCCTATGTTGATGGATTAATGAACGCACTTGTACGCATGACACGGACATGTTTACTAGCTTAGCTGTTTTGCCTTACCAGAACATACAATTACCTACGCGTCCATATCCTGGGAACAGTCTACTACGATTGGTTCTCTCATACTCCCTCCGTTCGGAATTATTTATCGCCGAAATGTATAAAAATGGATGTATCTACAATTAAAATCCGTCTAGATATATCCATTTCTCCGACAAGTAATTCCGGTTGGAGGAGGGAGTACAAGATAACTTCAAACTAAGACTATAAAAATGTAGAGATTTCAAGAAGTACATTAGAATACAAGGGTAAGCAAATTCAGCTGATTCTCAATCCCGACACGAGCATATTTGTGGGAATTCAATGAAATATAGTAACTTCAAATTCTTGTTTTCATCTGTTACGCAGATAGTAAAAGAAATTAGAACGGATATGCTCGGAAGTTTCACTAATTAGTTTGTCGGTAACTTCATTAACTTGCTTGGGCACTTGTACTGTTCCACCACCATCTATTCATACAGGTACAGAGAGTACATTTTGTGCAGCCCACAATGCACGTCGCACGGTTGAGCTTCTAAACTTTTATACCATGGATATAGGTTATGCTATATCTTGTGCATAGGTACACTTTTTGAACAACATAACTATGTATACGCTACAAAAAGGAAAGAGACGAGTGAGTATCACCAAATATATAGTACTTCGATACGGCATGTGTATAAATGGTTTCGAAAACTTGGTGGCATTCAGCAATCTATCTATTTGAGAGATAAATGGACAGTAGTTACGGTAATGGTCAAAACTTGTACATATTGTCTATTCAATATGGAAATTGATCAAAGTTGGCACGAAGCTAGCTACCCAAAGGCATGGTAGTGAATGACTGTATTCATTTGGATAGACATACATGTCAACCAAACATCAAATAGCGACGGCAACCAACCATCTGCCAGATGCATTAGAACTAGCTACACATGTTGACGTTAGCAACCGGACTATATATAGTTCAGTCACTCTGAATTTTGTAGAACCATGGATCTCTGAGTTTTCTCGGCTCTGGTTCCTCAAGAGAAGAGAGATCAACTGGTCAATTCAGCAATATTCGCCCAGAGATCGCGCGAGAACCAACCGACGAGCCGTATAGGATTAGTGTCCTCCTGGTTTGCTACAGAGCCGACCTGGGTCTGATAGTCAGACTACGAGGCATCAGCCAACTCGAAAATCACAACCGTCTCAGGCTTACAATAGGCACCAAAATTTTCATTGCACAGAGGTGTGCGCGTGAACCAAACTGGCTACAGATCCCCTAGAGGCCGCTTCCTGCATAGGCAAACCGAGCACAGTGGCATCGAACAATAACATTCCACCAACTGCCCCTATGTCTTATTTTACGACAGATCTTCATCTTAATTCAAACGACACGAACCTCTAGCTTAGTCTATTTGCTCGCTAGATAATTGGGTAGCATGGACTAGGCCGCGGCGACGCACTTCCCTCTGATAACGATGAAGTGGGTCACAACCTGGTCCCTATCTAGCAGGCACTTAGTGACAACTTCGTCGGCGTTGTAGTCCTCCATCCTCGTCATCCCTCATGACAGTTATCCCTGCGACCTCTTGCAGCACGCCTGCCCAGTGGGACAGCACGCTGGCGCCGGCAATGTCGACGAGGCCGATGGCAGCGCCTCCGAAGAATCTCTTCTGCTTGAGCTGCGTCTCCACTATCGCCAAGTGTTCCTTAGCATCCTCCATGAGAACCTTCCGTGTCTTGCCCGCCGTCCACAGTGCCAGCCACACCAACATCAGGCACTAAATGTTTTAAATAGCAGCCTAAGAAAAATAGCGACGGGCCTTCAAATTAGCTATAGCGGAGCGAAGCTATAGCTGGCTATTTGTGAAGGCGGCCATTTAGCGGCACCCTGCTGAAAAGGCTATATAGCGGGCTATAGCAGAGCTATAGTAGCCGGCTATTTAAAACTATGGCACTGATCAAATAATTCACGCACACATGGCATAATGAGATTATATTTGGAATTTGTTGGCGAATCCTACATTTTGCAAAGATGAATTTGAGTTCTAAAAAATAATATTCCGGCATGCATGGTAACCTTTTCGGCAAAGAACTTGGCCCAGAAGCGGGCCTTGGCCTCTCGCCGGGGTCGGTTGGCAGGAGCGGCGGGCCGCCAATGGCCTGGTAGATGTACTCGAGGATGACCAGCGACTCGCAGATGGCCTTGTCGCCGTGGAGGAGCACCGGCACCCTGTGGTGGACGGGGTTGTGGCTGAGCAGCAGCTCGCTCTTGTTGGAGAGGTCTTCTGTGATGAGCTGGTAAGCGACTCCCTTGAGGCGCAGGGCCACCTCCGCACGGTGGACGAACGGGCTGCCGAAGGCGCCGATGAGCTTCACCGGTTCAGTCATCTTCCTTCCTTCTATGTGATCTGGAGATGCGTATGGTGTTGGTACGTATATATATAATATAAGGTGCTAGGAATTCCTCAGAGTCGTCAAAGTGGAAGTCATTTTGCCTTTGTCTTTTGAGACATAAGAAGACTGCTGGTTGCTTCGTTTCTACAGTAGTTTCTAGCACATGTCGCCGCGGTGGCACGAGACTTTTCTTTTTCGTAGTCTCTTTCCGTGCGAAAGCATTTTGGTCAAGAGCATCTCCGAACATGAGACGATGTTGATGATGACCAGCAACGGCAGAACGGGCGGCCAAATTTCGAATTCGCCTCGTCTCCCTCCGCACCTCGCAGCACGGGCTTTCTCGGCTGCAGACGACGAGGCCACGGCCCATCAAAACGCTAGTGCACCGCATCTTAGAGCATGGGCTCCTCGATGCTCCGAATGGACAGCCCAGTTAGTGACTGGTCACTAAATCATGACCTCGTAGTATTTCCTAAGAAAAAAGGATACACGAAACGTAGTTCCAATACCTCTAATGTAGTCCACCCTAAGAGCAAGCCAAAATTCTAGGTGAATGAAAGGGCAACTGCAGTTCACCCTTTGATTGACTTCAACACAACTTACCCTTTAGGGTAATAGGATGCCACTACTTGACCTTTAATAGTCTGACTTCTCAAATCGGTCCTATACGTTTGGGCTCACCTATATCTCCATATTCAGTTTATATCTGAGGCGGATATAAGGAGGTCCAGTCTCATCTAGACGGGTCCGCCAATTTAGACTTACAGAAAGGACCCATTCGGACACATGCCAAATCTCATCGATCCGGTGAGGACGCATTCACACCATCACTCCGGTGCGCAGCCCAAGGGGCCAAATCAGGTTATTTAAGTTGTTCAACGAGCCTCAACCGTACTCATCCTATTTTCACCCTCGCCATCCTGTCTGCGCTGCCACTCCCAAGCTCCACCATCACTCCAATCCATTTCAATCTGCTCCGAGATCATCATCCGCTGGCAACCATGGTCCGCCAGCAGATTACCACCTACAAGATGCTCACTCCACAGTGCCGGTTAGGATGTATTGTTCAACATGATACAATTGGAATAGTGTTTATACAAGTGAATATCTTTCAGGACTATTTCTACTAACTTGATTTTAGTTTAGCATTCTTTTCTTTTCAAATGATGCCTTCATGCTGTGGACATCCAGGATTCAAAAAGAACAAGATTTTTTATAAGAATCTAATTATGCTTTCAACTATTTCTTTGGGAAACATGCACATACATAAAAAGATGTGCGTATATGTAGTTTAAAATGTGACATTCTATATTAATTACATTGCCTTCACTTTTTTGCTTTGTAGTTCTTTGAAGGCTAGCCAGTGGAAGTCTTCATAGAAGTTGATGGTAGAAGTTTCGGTATAGTGACTGTCCAGCAGCAGGGCAATTTTATTTTATTTTTGCAAGGAAACCTGAGAGCTTTATTCAAACAAAGGAGATCCTGCGATCATCCGCCAACAGGCTCGTGACCAGGAACGAGGGTTCTGAGTCCAACCAACTCTCAGTCACCATAAGTGAGCAGGCACGCTTCACACATAGGTGAGCCGGGAGTTTAGCTGTCCTACTTACATGTTGAATAGTAAAATAATCAAACGACAAAGAAAGCTCTCCAATCTCTACCAAAATAGGAGCCACAATCGAGCGAGTGTTGTGGCGATCGTTCCAGAGATTCACAATCTCCAAACAGTCCGTCTCCATGGTCACATGTGAGTAGCCCCTGAGACTTGTGAATAGGACTCCCTCTCGTAGTGACAAGGACTCGGCGACGAGCGGGTCGGTAATATATGGGCGTATTTTTACTAGAATTAAATGCTTATTCTTGCCAGCATATGAGAGAAAAGGTGTCTACCGCACTCGAACAAGTCATGGTACTCAGACATGTCCCATGAGTACTTCTGCAAAAGCAAATGTGTAGAATATTATTAGCAACCTAAAACTAGATCCTTAATTAGTTGATTAGTTCTAATGAAATCATATAAAATAGTTGCAATACGCTAACCTCTCTAAATTTCCCTTGTATCTCAAAGATGCCTATGTTCATCATAACAGTATGGATGGAAGACAAAGGAGCATTTTCACTCCTGATACCTCCTAATCCTGATATGCAACGGCCATGTGCATGTTGGAAATATGAGCAAGTTACTACGAGATTTAATCCGAATAATTAGAAGATAAATCATGACTACAGTAGCAGAGATTAAACTAATCATGCGAACTAGCATAGCAGATGAACAGATCACATCTAGGACACATACTAGAAACATGAATTCTACCATGATCTCGAACAGGAAGGATAGAATCACATACGGTGCAGCGGGAGCAGCACTGCCGGCGTTGACGTTGTCGCCCATGTCGTCGAGGATGAGGTTGCCGAGGTCGGGGAAGAAGTCGTCGTTCGCGAAGTCGTCGCTGCCAGCAGTCGCGCGAGTGCGCTTCCCAAAAACCTGATGGCCCCTCTCCCGTACAGGATCACGAGAGGCGGGGTTCCGGAGGCCTGCTGTCCCTTCTCCCGGTGCACGCCGAAAGGAGGGATGGAGAAGACTTGCTTGGCGGCGCAATGATCTTGAACGGTGGTGAGAAACCATACGAAGCGGCGGCGGCTAGGGTAGACGTCTGCCTGACAATATAGTGCGGGCGGGTAGGTCGTGGGAGTAAACCCCATGTCCGAGTCGTCAAGATCCAAAAGAATCGGAAACGGTTCAGTAATTAACGCGTCCGTTAATTATTAATTAATGAATCATTAATTTTTCCCGAGCAGCAAAAATATAGACAATGTGCATAGCTCTGTCCTCGGCTCGACTCGACTCAATCCCACAACCCGCGGCGCGGCGCGGCGCGGCGCGTCGTGACGAGTCGAGCGAGGAGGAGGAGCGCGCGTGTAGGTCTCCTCTTCTCTTGCTCATACAAGTGGTAGAAGAGATCACCTTATAAAGAGGTGCAACTCTCTCTCAACTTCCGGGGTGGGACTAAACTTTAGCCTCACTCACTCCACTCTCATGTGTGCATGAATGGGCCAAGAGAATTTCAGAATTTTAGTTGGGCTTTGGGCCAAAGGCCTACTAGCAAAATTCCAACAATCCCCCACAAAGTCTCATTGGCACATCTCATCATTTAGTTCCAAAACATTGTTTATATACCGGTGCTTAGTGGAGACTGTGAAGTTGAACTTCCACTTAGAGATTTATGCTACACTAGATCACAACTTGAATAGTGGACTATGCCTTGAACTACAAGTTTTCTGCGAGACTAGTTTCACACAAATTCTTGACCGATACTGGGCTGCCGCAAGGCTTCCCCACGGGTGCAGCGTATACGTCATACTCCAGGGCCTTTTCATGAATTTATTAGAGAACACCCAATTCTCATAGACTGCAACGTTAACAGTCAAATTCATATAGGTGTGTTCCTCAGAAGATATTATGCAGGACAACATCTCTGCTTACCCGAATAAGCCACTTGGAACACATTAAGATAAGTATCAACCTGCCATGCAGATCAGGAGAGTATTGCATCTTCATGAAGTGGGATAGATAATATAAGGATACTCTCCTCCCAGCTGACCAACAGTTTGTCTCCCATTTCTACTTCACGAGATCTCCGATCACATAGAGTGGGTTACCACTATGGACAACTCATGCGGTGGATCTCGGACCCATCTCCATCGATGCATTATCTATCACATTACATGATAGACCCTTTGTGAAGGGATCTGCCAAATTTTTCAATGTTTGGATATAATCCGACGTAATAACTCCGGAGTTCCTCAATTTTCTGACAGATTTCAGTCTCCTCTTCACATGCCTTGAGGACTTCATATTGTCCTTTGAACTATTTATTTTGACGATCACAGCTTGATTATCACAATTCATCAGGATAGGGGGTATTGGTTTTTTTCAACCATAGGTAAGTCCATCAAGAGTTCACGAAGCCACTCTGCTTCAATAGTGGCAGTGTCTAATGTTGTGAGTTCTGCTTCCATAGTTGACCTCGTTAAGATGGTCTGCTTGCAAAACTTCCAGGAAACAGCGCCACCACCAAGTGTGAAAACATAACCACTTGTGGCCTTAATCTCATCAGCATCAGATATCCAGTTTGAGTCACTATAACCCTCCAGTACCCTTGGATACCCAGTGTAGTGAATCCCATAGCTCGCGGTGCCTTTCAAATAGCGTATAACTCTCTCAAGCACATGCCAATGATCATCTCCCGGTTTTGACACAAACCGACTCAGCTTGCTCACAGCAAAAGAGATGTCAGGCCTCGTGGCACTCGCCAAATACATAAGTGAGCCAATAATCTGAGAATACCTCAGTTGATCTCTAGCAATCTGTCGGTTCTTTCGAAGCAACACACTAGCATCATATGGAGTTGGAGAAGGCGTGCAGTCACTATACCCAAAATGACTCAAGACCTTTTCCACATAGTGAGACTGAAGCAGTGTGATCCCACCATTCTCATCTCTCAACAGCTTGATGTTTAAGATAACATCAGCTACTCCTAGATCCTTTATCTCAAAACAGCGAGATAATAAATCCTTAACCTCCTTGATTAAATCAAGATTGGTTCCAAAGATCAGTATGTCGTCGACATACAGACAAAGAATAACTCCTTCGCCCCCACCATAGCGATAGTACACACACTTGTCACCATCATTTACTACAAAGCCGACAGCAGTTAATGTTCTTTCGAACTTCTCATGCCACTCCTTAGGAGCTTGTTTAAGACCATATAAAGACTTTAATAACTTGCACACCTTTCCTTACTGACCAGGTACTACAAAACCATCTGGCTGATCCATGTAAATTTCCTCCTTCAACTCTCCATTGAGGAAAACTGTCTTAACGTCCATTTGATGAACGAGAAGACCATGTGAGGCAGCTAGTGATAGTAGCACCCGAATTGTGGTCAGTCTAGCCACGGGTGAGTAAGTGTCAAAGAAGTCTTCACCTTCTTTCTGGGTATAACCCTTGGCCACAAGCCGTGCCGAGGGAGTCCTGGATTAGGGGGTGTCCGGATGGCCGGACTATACCTTCAGCCGGACTCCTGGACTATGAAGATACAAGATTGAAGACTTCGTCCCGTGTTCGGAAGGGACTTTCCTTGGCGTGGAAGGCAAGCTTGGCGATACGGATATGCAGATCTCCTACCATTGTAACCGACTTTGTGTAACCCTAGCCCTCTCCGGTGTTTATATAAACCGGAGGGTTTTAGTCCGTAGGATAACATACAGAACAACAATCATACCATAGGCTAGCTTCTAGGGTTTAGCCTCTCCGATCTCGTGGTAGATCTACTCTTGTACTACCCATACCATCAATATTAATCAAGCAGGACGTAGGGTTTTACCTCCATCAAGAGGGCCCGAACCTGGGTAAAACTTCGTGTCCCTTGCCTCTTGTTATCATCCGGCCTAGACGCACAGTTCGGGACCTCGTACCCGAGATCCGCCGGTTTTGACACCGACATTGGTGCTTTCATTGAGAGTTCCTCTGTGTCATCGCCGTTAGGCTTGATGGCTCCTACGATCATCAATAGCGACGCAGTCCAGGGTGAGACCTTCCTCCCCGGACAGATCTTCGTCTTCGGCGGCTTCGCACTGCGGGCCAATTCACTTGGCCATTTGGAGCAGATTGAAAGCTATGCCCCTGGCCGTCAGGTCAGATTTGGAAGTTTAAACTACACGTCTGACATCCGCGGGGACTTGATCCTCGACGGATTCGAGCCACTGCCGAGTGTGCCGCACTGTCACGACGAGCATGATATAGCTCTGCCGCCGAACAGTGCCCTGGAGGCCGCACCCGCATCGGCTTCGACCCTTAATTCGGAGCCAACTGCGCCGATCGAGGATGGGTGGTTGGACGCCGCCTCGGGGGCTGCGATCCCAACGGTGATCGAGCCGAACACCAGCCTCGCACTCCACGAGACTCGTGACTCCAAGGAGCCGGACTCCTCTCCGGACTCTGAACCCTCCGCGCCCCTGCCGATCGAATCCATTGCGCGCCGATCATGGAGTTTACTGCCGCGGACATCTTTCAGCACTCGCCTTTTGGCGATATTCTGAAGACACTAAAGTCTCTCTCTTTATCAGGAGAGCCCTGGCCGGACTACGGTCAGCAAGGTTGGGATACGGACGATGAAGAAATTCAAAGCCCACCCACCACCCAGTTTGTAGCCACTGTCGACGATTTAACCGACATGCTCGACTTCGACTCTGAAGACATCGACGGTATGGACGCTGATGAAGGAGACGATGAAGAACCAGCGCCTACTGGGCCCTGGAAAGCCACCTCGTCATATGACATATACATGGTAGATGCACCAAAAGATGACGACGAGGAGTGGAAGGATGCACCGAAGGCTTGTTCCCTCGAGAAGCAGTCAAAGCGGCGACGCAAGCGCCGCCCCAAATCCCGCCTTGACAAAAATAACAATCACACAGACCCAGCGCTGGAGCAGGGTGAACCGCTGCCGGACAGCGGCAATCCGGATAATCAAACCGAACAAACAAATTCTATCAAGGATAATGGTCCGGACGATATAACGTCGGACAGGCACCTAGAGCAGCAGAATGCCCGTAAAAGGCTTATTGCCACCGCGAGGAGTCTTAAAAAATAGAAGCAAAGGCTCAAGGCTGCGCAAGACACACTCCAAATCATATGGAGTAAAATACTCAACACTGCAGCGAGGTACGGAGACAATCGCCCCTCCAAGAGCTACCCAAAGCTGAAGCTGCTACCTGAATTCGATGAGGAGGCCTCAGACCCCCACAACCAAATATCAAAGCAGCCACCTGGCCGGATAAACGACCCCTCTACCAACACAGAGCGGCATACAACGCCACTCACAATACAACACGCGACCCATGCGAGGGCTCGCACCCAAAGGATGGCGCAGCAAGATCCATCTATGGACCATGCAAGCGCGCCCCAGCATACAATGCAACACAACAAACATCCGAACAACGCGGTACACCCAGCTACAGGGGTGCCGCACACCCCTTATGTTTCACCGATGAGGTGCTGGACCATGAATTTCCAGAGGGATTCAAACCCGTAAACATAGAGACATACGACAGAACAACAGACCCTGGGGTCTGGATTGAGGACTACATCCTTCATATCCATATGGCTCGAGGAGATGATCTCCACGCCATCAAGTACTTACTCCTCAAGCTCAAAGGGCCAGCTCGTCACTGGCTTAAAGGCCTCCCCGAAAGCTCCATTGGAAGTTGGGAAGAGCTCGAAGACGCCTTTCGGGCAAATTTTCAAGGGACTTATGTCCGACCTCCGGATGCGGACGATTTGAGTCATATAACTCAACAGCCCGGAGAGTCAGCCCGAAAGCTTTGGAACAGGTTTCTTACTAAAAAGAACCAGATTATCGACTGTCCGGACGCCGAAGCCTTGGCAGCTTTTAAGCATAGCGTCCGTGATGAATGGCTCGCCAGACACCTCGGCCAAAATAAGCCGAGAATGATGGCCGCATTAACAAGCCTCATGACCCGCTTTTGCGCGGGTGAGGACAGCTGGCTAGCCAGATGCAGCACCAGCGACCCCAGTACATCTGAAGTTAGAGATGGAAACGAGAAAGCACGGCACAACAATAACAAACGCCGGAATAAAGAAGACAACACGAAGGGCACGGCAGTAAACGCCGGATTCAAAAACTCTCGGCCAGGTCAGCAAAAGCCGCCCTCTAAAGGCACCAGGGATGAACTGTCCAGCCTCAAGCAGTCCGGCAAGCTCAACGCCGTACACAAGGGGGAGGATACACCAAGTGAAGACGAGGACGAGCCTCCCAAGCAAGACACTAGGGAACAAAAGAAATTTCCACCAGAAGTCAAAATAGTAAACGTGTTACACGTGATCAAGGGAAAAAACAATGTGGCACTCCCAGGAAAATATATCCAAGTGCCTGTCACCGCGAAATCCTGCCACTGGTCGTCTCAACCGATCACTTTCGACCATCGCGATTACTCAGCAAGTATCCGACACGCAGGATGCACTACTAGGGAAAACCCTAGCAGTAGCGCTGGTTTTGTGCTCACTAGTAGCGCGGGTAGGCGCGCTACTAATAAGGCGCTACAGCTATTGCTTAGCAGTAACGCGTGCCGCACGCGCTATTGCTAGGACAAATAGCTGCAGCGCTTGTTCACTCCCACGCTGCTGCTAATGTAACTACTGGCAGCGTGTTTTCTTTCCATCGCTACTAGTATTGTTTTTTTATTTTTTTTATTTTTTTATTTTTAGTGTATTTATGCGCCATCGTACAAATATTGGTACAATACCAGTTATGAGGTTTACATCATTATGTCCATAACAGTGTGTCAAATGAAGGTGGATTAGGTTCAAGTGGAGGCAATATGTGGTGCATGTCAAAAGTATACTACTAATCCAAACTTGATCTAGTTTGGACTAGTAGTACTTTCGATGTGCACCACATGTTGCCTCCACTTGAATCTAATCCGCCAGCACAAGCTATTTAATCATCATCATAATCATTAGTACCAACAATATTTATTTAATCACCACTAACACTAGCTAATAATAATCATCAGTCATTACCACCAACACTAGCTATTTTATCATCATAGTAATAGTGTAGCACATCATCATCCTCAAACTTATTTCTAGCTAATCACTCTTGCTGCTCTTTCTTAGGTAAAACAACATAAAACATGTGTAGCTCTCCTCCTTGATCAAGTTGGAGCATGCAGATGAACCTGTGTCCTAATTTTGGGTAGCACATCTATTTGCTGCCCCCTAATACTTGTCTGCGCTCCCCCATCACATATCTGGTCCAGTCTTGCACTATTAAGCATTCACCGGTGATCTTGAATGCACTAAAGTAACATGTAGGATATCTTGGCCGTAAGCTAATAATGCTCATGGTACCTTTAGTCTCGATCCCATAAGGCACAACATTCATCGGGAGTCCCTGTTGAAGAACATCGTATGGTCACATACTTAGCAATGAAGTTTAGCTTCACAAATAATGTATGGAAAAGATGCACTAAGAACAAATAGTAAAAATCTTACCATCCTTCCTAAATAGATGTGACCGTAGTTCATGACGAACACTATTGGTCGCACATTTTCAGTACTAAGATTTCTAAGTTCAGGAAGAAAATTTGTCTTGACGTTATCAAGATCCTCAAGCCATGAAACATAATGACTTAGCTCCTTGCAGTTTAGTTCAGCCCCGGAACAGTAGTAGGTCCTGTCTACCAAGCGCTGGACATGTTTGCTTGCACCGAAATAAGCTGACAATACAAATTAGTTGTCAACTATTTTTGAATAAACAATATCAAAGACATAAATATGGTTGAGAAACTTACATTTTGGTGTAACTGGAGGCGTCTGCACATCGACCCAGATGTCGGTATTACCTTCAATATCATCTTCCGGACGAATATCAAAGGTGATAACCATATCAGGCTCAAATGCATAAGTCTTGCATAGTGCTCGCCATGTTTTGCATCCAAAATAGGTGTAGTCGTCTGAATTGTATAATTTTGCATGGAAAATATAACCATGCTCGGTCTTCAAATAAACTTTCTTTACCTCCATAGTATGACTCAGACCTATCTTATCCAATACAAAAACTCTTGCATGGCAGGGGATACGCTAGTAGAATAGTAAAAAAAAATATAAGTTGAAGCAAATGAAGCAGATGTCATGCTTAATTACGAAAAAAGACTTGTCGTTGTGACTTACTGTATCCACTTCGAAGTTCTCGTCCAGCTTGATGCTGAAGCGCCTATCATCATCTAGGAAGATTCCATCGCACAGGCCGCGCTCGTCTTCGCAGTATTTGCAAATACCGAAATCCTTTTTGTCCTCAGACATTTCCTATGTTCATAATTAAAACATTAATTGAAAATCGATAAAAGACAACTACTAGGATACTCAACACATAAATCCGGGGCACTCGATATTTCCTACATATTCTGGCAAAAGTCATGCCAAAATTCACGGAAAAATCCGGCATGAACTTTGCTAAAATAGGATATATCGAGCGCCTGAAATTTGCCGGAACGGAAATGAATCAACACTCCGGCAAAACATAGGCCACTCGGAGGTGTAACCTGCAAACATGACCGGCCACTTGGATATTGAGCAACACAAGATATACATTTCAAAATATCTTATAAGACTCAAATTAGCATGCATTCAATAAGCAAAAGTAAATCATCTCATGCGTCCGTATATCGTCGAATATTATCACTAATACATCCTGAATAGTGTCATACATATAACATCACTAGTACAACTAAAACCCTAGCACACGACGGGTATCGGCGCGGGCGGTGGACGCCCACAGAGAAGGAACCATCACGGGATCATAGCTCCAGTGAGATCCCTGGAGAACCTGCCAGGTATTGGAGAACCTGTGCTCCAACGCAAACAAGTAGCGACGGACGTGCACGTCCTCCTCACTGACACGGTGACGCACCACCTCCGCGGAGTCCTCGAGCCTCTGGACCGTCACTGGCCCACGCGACCGCCACCAAAGAAGGTTCGGGTCAACGACAGGCTGGATCCTCACCAACCTGCGCCCCCCGGTAGGTAGCACCTCCCAATACCACCTCGGCGGAGCCCAGTCTCGGACATGGCCCATCTGGTCAAGCAGGTGTCGTCCTCCGCCGACTCGACGACGAGGATGCGGGATAGGCATCGTCCACGTCGATGCGGGAAAATTGCTTTAACTAAAAAATAGCAACAAGTTCTTACTAACTAGTTCTATTAATTCAACTAGTTCTTACTAAAAATAAACTTACTATAAATAAAAATATTCTAGTACCAAATTAGTACCTAGTTCCTACTAACTAATTAGTACCTAAGAACTACTGCCCTAATTACCATCTAATTTGATGAACCTATAGGGGTGGAAAGTGGTAGAAACCCTAACTAATTTGATGGAGGTAGAAACCCTAGGCAGAGGTAGGGGAGAGCGAGGAGCAGGCGTGCTCACCTCGGGTGCCTGCGATGAGGGAGGGGCAGGCGGCGTCGAGGTCGTGGTCGGGGCTCCGGGGCGGCGTTGAGGTCGAGGGGGGGGTGGGGGCGGGGGCGGCGTCCGGGGCGGCGTTGAGGTCGGGGTCGGGGGCGGCGTCCCGGGCGGCGTTGAGGTCGGGGGCGGGCCGGCGTTGAATCTGGGGTCGGGGCGGCGTGGGGAGAGTGCGCGGCGGCCGAGGGGCGACGGCGGCGGCGAGAGTGGAGTTGATTTGGGGGATGAAGTGGCCGGGGAAGGACGAACCGCGTGGTTAAGTCAGAAGTACCAGCAGCGCGTTCCAGAAAGGGCGCTACTACTATGTTAGCTACATCGCGTTCTGGAATACACGCTGCAGCTAAGGAGATTAGCAGTAGCGCTGGGCCATTATACGCGCTACTACTAGGTTGGGCTAGCCATGTGCGCCAGTTCAAATGTAGCAGTAACGCTTTTTGCTAGTACGCGCTACTGCTAAAGTCATAGCAGTAGCGCGGTTTATTTACGCGCGCTGCTACTAAGTAGCAGCAGCGCTTGATTTGGTATAGCGCTACTGGTAAAATTTTGTGTATAGGCTTTTCCCTAGTAGTGATGGGCCGCCCTGGTATTAGACCCAATAATTGGCGGACATCACTTCACACGAGTCTTGATGGACGGTGGCAGCAGTCTAAACCTAATATATCAAGATACAATCCGCGGGATGGGGTTAGACCCAACAAAAATTTGCCATAGCAATACTACCTTTAAAGGAGTAACGCCAGGCCCAGGGGCTCGTTGTATGGGCTCTGTCCTACTACAAGTTATATTCAGCTCCCCCGATAACTTCCGTCGCGAGCATTTAACCTTCCACATCGCTCCGTTCCAAAGTGGCTATCAAGCACTGCTCGGACGCGAAGCTTTCGCTCGCTTTAATGCAATACGACACTACGCCTCCCTCACACTCAAGATGCCCGGTCCACGTGACATCATTTTAGTGAAAGGAAATATCAGGCGATC
Organism: Triticum aestivum; assembly: GCF_018294505.1. NCBI lineage: Eukaryota > Viridiplantae > Streptophyta > Magnoliopsida > Poales > Poaceae > Triticum > Triticum aestivum. The sequence continues at coordinate 716,813,547 of NC_057800.1, forward strand.
TCTGCGCGCCGAAGAGAGTGCGGCTGCCTTGGCAGCCGCACACTAAAGGCGCCCGGACCAGCGAAAAGCATCCAATAGGTCGTCAAGACCTCAGACACAATTAATCAAGTCCGGTGCCGCTACTTATACCGAATAAGTGGTCACACCCCTATTTGTCAATACAAGGGGCTCAACGCGCGCAGACAAGTGGCAATTTTTTCTCATCTTGAATTATACATGGTTTCTTCAAAAACTATCTTTTTGCATGACAACTTTTTCACCTAAATTCCTCTCTTTTACAGACGGTCATCGTGCTACACCCGTCTAGGATACGGCACAACGGAGACACAGGCACAGACGTGCAGCAGGGACCCGCTCCAAGGATTCTTTTTAGATTAAGACCCTGCGTAAACCTTTTTTACTGTCTCTTGTTGATACATATCCACCGTTGAGAAGGATGCTGACGTCTTGGCATGTGGACACGCCAGAACAATGCACGTACCTGGACACAAGGGGCTTCTTATAAATGCCATTATTTAGGCCCGGTTTATACCACAAAGACCAAATACCTTAGGGAGTGTTCGGCGTCGCGAGTTTGGCCTTATATGCATCAGCTCCGAATCATTGTCTTTGGTCAAATGTTGGGTTTGCCCGGCTCCTGTGTTTTGGTGCCTTACGTTCCGCTTTACCGGCTAAGGTAGCACCAGGAGAACTACTGCGATTGTGCCCTGATTCATCCGGACGAGCACCTCGGTAGAGAAAGCCGAAGACTGGCTGTCATGATATAGCGTGAGACTGGTCAATCACTCAATGACCTGTTGGAATGTCAGAATTCCTCCGCCTTAACGAAGGGCCATTTTCCGGCCAGGCATGTACGCACCCCGGGATCGGGAGAGTGCGGAGCCACCAGGGGCTATCTAGTAGCCCCACTGTCAAACTCCTATGGCTAAGTGAAAGTGCTAAAACATTATAGTCCGGTTGCCTCGCTCGCTCCGCTATCACCTCCTTAATAGGACCAAGACGTTGGGTTAAGTGTGAACGCGTGTTTTTTGCGAGCACCTCCGCATTATATGCGTGGGGATTGAAGCCTACGGATGCAATCTTTCAGGTTATACACATGTATACATAAACGGCCGCCCAGGAGGCATCATATTACTTTCAGGAAAAAGTATAAAAATATCCCCATAAAAATTTATAAAAGCATTTCGCTTACAATGAGATTACATACCACTCAAACATAATATTTTTTGAGCACTGGGTCTCTATCAAACGAGCACCCTCAAGAACTTCTTCAAAGTAGTGCTCAGCAGCCATTCGACCTATGGCCGAATCCCGCGCTGCAACAGTGGTAGTATCCATCTCCGCCCAGTATGCTTTAACACAGGCAAAGGCCATCAATGAGCCCTCTATGCACGCCGACCTCTTCATCACATTAATGCGTGGCACCACGTCAAGGAGCTGCTGCACCAAGCTGAAATAGCTGTTCGGTTTTGGCCATTCCGGCCATAGCTGATCCACAACAAACCTCATGGCGAGTCCGGACAACCTATTCAGTTCGGCCCATTCGGCTAATTGGTCAGTCAATGAAAGTGGACGCTCGGGAGAATGGAATTGTGTCCAAAACAGCTGGTCCATTTCACGGTCCGTCTGACCCTGGAAGTACTTGGCCGCATCGGCAGCGCTCGCCGCCAAATCCATATACACATCCTCCGAACTCCACAGCCGATCCAAAGAGGCATACCGTGGATCTCCGAACTTCCTCCGCAACATAAAGGATTTCCCAGCTACAATATCCTCGGCTTCCCGCAGCTCCTCCTTCTTTGCCCTCATAGCAGAGCAGATGTCTTTTCTCGTCGCAGCAGCCTTCTCAAGGTCCGATGCCTTCGCTAGGTTTTCCTTTTCAAGAACCCGGCAACGGTCGGCGGCGGCTTTTAATTCTATGGCCATCTTGGCCATCTTATCTCGGCTCTCGCCATGCGCGGCCTTCTCATTTTTCAAATCTTCGGCCGCCTTCAAAGCAGCCGCATTACTAAACCTCGCTTGTTCCTTGGCTCGGGCAAGTTCTGCCTGCAAGGCTTCAACAGTGGCAGCTCCATCTGCAGTTACAACATATTAAAGATACTGGCATCATGCTGCTCTTCCTATGTGGCGTTTACCAGATAATGACACTTACCCTGTGCCTCGTCAAGCCTTTTGTTAACAAGCTCGATGTCGGCGTCTGCCGCTTCCAACTGCCGTTTTAAATGGGCAAACTCGCTAGTCCGGCTAGCCACCGGAGCTTCCATCACCTGCACATAGAGGCAGTATGGTTATTACCTGGGAATATGATCCTCTGTTCGTCGTCGTTTCCGATGACAACCAGAGTCTCAGGGGCTACTATCTACAAAGGGCACACCTAGCATGTGCAGGACTATCATACGTTATTTTACGTACCTCAAAGCCTGTCAGTAGACTCATAAAAGCTTCATGCAATCCGCTTTCGGCGGACAAGATTCTCTCCATCACCGTATTCATTAGCACACGGTGTTCATCTGAGATGGCCGCTCGCCCCACCAACTCCCTCAGAACATCCGATCGCACACCAGACGGTGCCGGACTCTTTTTTCCGCTCTCTTCGGGAGCCGGACACTGGGAGCTTCGGGGGTCAATGGGATTATCTTCTGGCCTCACCGGACCCGGAGAGGCCCTCCGCGACGACACTTCGGGGTCGCCCGCTTCCGGAGCGGAGGAGTCCGGAGGGGGCGTTTCGCTCTCCATCATCTCTGGAAGAAGATCCCCCGAAGACGAGCTCATTTGAGAGGGGCTAAGGCCCGAACTGCAAAGATATATGCGGTGGTTATTTTCGCAGAAGAAAAAGATGGCATACATGTACTATTAAAGTATTTCGGGTCACTTACGACTCGCTGGAGAATTGATCCCCCCACGGACTTTGTGCGGCAAAAGCATCCCCCAAGGTAGGACCCTCTATGGGAGACTTCTTCTCCCGTTTGGAAGCTTCGGCGTCCGAATCCCCGGGCGCAGTCCTTTTCCTCCTCCGGTCGTCTTCCTTCATGGAGACGCTCGCTCCCTTGGTTAGAATGGGCAGCGTTGGGGGCCGCGTCCTCCCGTATTATCCTTCCCAGTATCTTCCTTCAAGGGCTCCGGGCAAGGTGCGACCTGGAGCATCTTTTCCAATATCGAATTGTCCAAACCCTCAGGGAGGGGGGCCGAACACCGAATCAACTTCGCCTTTGTTAGCCAGTCCTGGTCAAAGAGCGAACTCTCAGAAATAACTTCATACCAAATGAGAGATAGTATGTTCGACCGGAAGATTCCTTACCTGTTCGGCGGCGCGGTTACTGCTCAAGCCCACGTCCTTGGTGATTTCCGAACACTCTACCTAGGGTCCGAAGAATGACTTGTACAACTCCTCGTGCGTCAGGCCGAGGAAATTTTGGATGACATGCGGTCCCTCGGGATTGAACTCCCACAAGCGAAGGGGCCGGCATTTGCAAGGCTGGACTTGACGAACCAGCATAACTTGTATTACCGCAACCAAACTGAAATCTCCATTGAAGAGATCTCGAATGCGGCTTTGCAGTATAGGCACGTCCTTGGCTGGACCCAAGCTCAGACCTCTGCTGATCCATGACATCAGTTGTGGTGGAGGGCCCGAGCGGAAAACAGGGGCGGCCGCCCACTTGGCACTTCTAGGAGCCGTGATGTAGAACCACTCTTGTTGCCACAATTCAGACACCTCTGGAATGGAACCTTTGGGCCACGGAGCTCCCGTCATCCTGCATATTGAGGCACCTCCACACGCTGCATGTTGCCCCTCGATCATCTTCGGCTTTACTTCAAAGGTCTTGAGCCACAAGCCAAAGTGAGGGGTAACCCGGAGGAAGGCCTCACACACGACAATAAATGTCGTGATATGAAGAAAGGAGTCCAGAGATAGATCATGGAAGTCTAGCCTGTAATAAAACATCAAACCCCTAACGAAAGGATCCAGAGCAAGGCCTAGATCTCGGAGGAAGTGGGATACGAACACGACGCTCTCGTTGGGTTTGGGGGAGGGGACGGCCTGCCCTCGGGCAGGCAGCCGATGCACAACCTCGGCGGTCAGATATCTGGCCTCCCTCAACTTTTTGATGTCTTCTTCCGTGACGGAGGAAGGCACCCATCGGCCTTGAAGGCTAGATCCGGACATGATTGAAGGTTCGGAGCACCTGACCTGAACTTTGGGTGTTTGAGCTTGAGGTGGGGGAAGGATTCAATTGAGCACGGGAGGGAAAAAATAAAAGCCTTGTCCCTTTATAAATAGGGTGAATATCAAGCGTCCTCTCCGTGGCCGTTTGGACTTGCCTATAGTCTAGGAGTCCTAGAAGCGGTTGGGTTACCCACGCTCGTATTTATGAGAATCCCGGAATAAGGGGACATGATCTCTGCTTTAACAAGACGTGCCAAGGAAACCGCCTCGCATGACGCGTTGAGGTGGGATAATAAAACGATTCGAATAAAGGCTTGGCCGTGGTGCGATGTCGCACCACGGAATACGTCAGCAAATTAGATTTATGTAAATATTATTCTCTCTATGGCAATATGTGGATACTTATTTTGTAGAGCCGGACACTATCTTTGTGTTCAAAATCTTCTATGAAGTACTTGGAGGAGGAACCCGCCTTGCAATGCCGAAGACAAACTGCGTGTCGGACTCGTCGTCATTGAAGCCTGGTTCAGGGGCTACTGAGGGAGTCCTGGATTAGGGGGTGTCCGGATGGCCGGACTACACCTTCAGCCGGACTCTTGGACTATGAAGATACAAGATTGAAGACTTCGTCCCGTGTCCGGAAGGGACTTTCCTTGGCGTGGAAGGCAAGCTTGGCGATACGGATATGTAGATCTCCTACCATTGTAACCGACTTTGTGTAACCCTAACCCTCTCCGGTGTCTATATAAACCGGAGGGTTTTAGTCCATAGGACAACATACAGAACAACAATCATACCATAGGCTAGCTTCTAGGGTTTAGCCTCTCTGATCTCGTGGTAGATCTACTCTTGTACTACCCATATCATCAATATTAATCAAGAAGGACGTAGGGTTTTACCTCCATCAAGAGGGCCCGAACTTGGGTAAAACTTCGTGTACCTTGCCTCCTGTTACCATCCGGCCTAGACGCACAGTTCGGGACCCCCTACCCGAGATCCGCCGGTTTTGACACCGACACGTGCCTTGTACTTTTCAATCGTACCATCAGGTCTAAGCTTCTTCTTGAACACCCACTTACATCCTACAAGTTTGCACCCATAAGGACGGTCAGTGATCTCCCAGGTACCATTAGCTAAGATGGAATCCATCTCGCTACATACAGCTTCCTTCCAGTAGTCAGCATCTGGAGATGCATAGGCTTCTGAAATAGTCCTGGGTGTGTCATCCACAAGGTACAATATGAAATCATCACCAAAGGACTTTGCAGTCCTCTGTCTCTTACTCCTCACAGGAGTTCCATTGTCACCCTCAACAGGATTCTCAACGTGTTCCATCGCAATAGTGGGTTCAGGAATTACAGTGAATTCCTCACTAGATGGAGTAGGTATCTCCTGATTTGATGAACTCGACATATCCTTCATAGGAAATATGTCCTCAAAGAAAGTTGCATCATTCGACTCCATAATCGTACCAACATGCATGTCGGATACCTCAGATTTTATTATCAAAAATCTATAGCCGATGCTATGAAAAGCATAGCCCAGAAGAACACAATCCACGGTTTTTGGTCCAAGCTTGCGCTTCTTGGGAATTGGTATATTGACTTTCGCCAAACAACCCCAAGTACGTAGGTAAGAGAGTTTCGATCTTTTCCTTTCCCATTCCTCAAACGGAGTCATGGTCTTATACTTTGTGGGAACTCGGTTTAGGACATGACACGCAGTCATTAGCGCCTCCCCCCACCATTCCTTGGAAAGACCCGATGTGTCTAACATGGTGTTAACCATATCAGTTAGAGTTTGGTTCTTTCTTTCGGCTACCCCATTTGACTGAGGTGAGTAGGGAGGCGTCATCTCATGGATTATACCATGTTCCGCACAAAACAGATCAAATTCATTGTAAAAATACTCTCCACCACGATCGGACCTAAGCCGTTTAATTTTTCGATCAAGTTGGTTCTCTGCCTCAGCTTTATAGTTTTTGAAAAAAGTTAAAGCCTCATCTTTTGATTTCAGGAGATACACATAAAATATCTAGTGGAGTCATCAATCAACGTCATGAAGTATCTCTTTCCACCTTTTGTCAACACGCCATTCATCTCACGAAGATCAGAATGTATAAGCTCTAGTGGCGCCAAGTCTCTTGCCTCTGCAGTCTTATGGGACTTGGGAGGTTGCTTAGCTTGCACACATACTTGGCACTTAGAGCCTTTAACAGTAGAGATTTTCGGAATTAAATTCATATTGGCTAGCCGCGTCATGCAACCAAAGTTAATGTGACAAAGTCGTGAATGCCAAATATCATATTCATTGTTGCGGCAAACATTATTAATAACTTTAGTGTAAATATCTGACAAAAACAGGCGGAACAAGCCTCCGCTCTCATAGCCTTTTCCAACAAATTGTCCATACTTAGAAATTACAACTTTATTGGATTCGAAAACCAACTTAAAACCATCTCGACATAAACGGGAACCGCTAACGAGATTTTTATTTATGGACGACACATGATGAACGTTCTTCAGATGCACAGTCTTCCCCGAAGTAAACTTCAGATCAACCGTACCAACACCTCGAACGATGGCATGTGAGCCATTCCCCATCAGCACGGGTGAAGTCCCTGTTGCCTGGTAAGAAGAAAACATGGAGGCATCAGCACAAACATGTACATTGGCACCGGTGTCAATTAACCAGTCAGGGGATTGAAATACTGAAAGGATGGTAGGAATAATACCGTACCCTGATTCCTTCATATCAATATCACCAATGACAACATTAGCGGACTTGCCGCTCTTCTCATGTTCGCGCTCCTCAAAGCAGTTAGGACACTTCGGAGCCCAGTGATTAGGATCACCGCAGACATGGCAAAGTCCCTTCCCCTTCTTATGAGAATTCTTCTTGAAGTTGGTAGAATGTGATGGCTTGTTCTTTGTATCAAACTTGCCTTTGCCCTGAGTTTTGTTTTTTATTGTTTTTGAACTTGTTGGGCTGGGAGTTCTTCTTCTGTACCATGTGGGCACTAGAACCTCCCTCAGCAACTCGAGCACGTGTATCCTTTGCTCTCGCCTTCTCTTCAACATCAAGAGTACCAATGAGATTCGCAACGGAAAACTCCTGTCTCTTGTGTTTCAGGGAAGTAGCAAAATTGTTCCACGAAGGTGGAAGCTTGGCAATGATGCCTCCGGCAACACACACTTGAAGTACTCAAGTTCTTTTGCGAGCGACTATATTTCATGAGCCTCCTGTACAACAGGGCGCTCATCAGTCATCTTGTAGTCATAGAATTGCTCCATGACGTACAACTCGCTGCCGGCGTCCGAGGCACCAAACTTGGCCTCGAGCGCAGCCCACATGTCCTTGCTGTTGTCAAACGACATATACAAATCCACAATGGAGTCATCAAGAACACTCAGAAGAGGGCCTTTAAAGAGGGTATTGATCTTCTCAAAAGCTTCCAGTTGTGCTGGATTAAGATCGCCCTCAGGCTTGCCCTTGGTGGCATCATAGCAACCCATGGTCTGAAACTAGTAGACTGCTCTCATGTGCCACCTCTTATATTGTGCCCCCTTAAAGGCAGGCGGCTTCAGATGCGCAGCAAAACCACTCGGAGTAAATTGCCTATAATCAGGTTTTTGGATTGTTGAAAATATGAGCAAGTTACTACGAGATTTAATCTGAATAATTAGAAGATAAATCGTGACTACAGTGGCAGAGATTAAACTAATCATGCGAACTAGCATATTAGATGAACAGATCACATCTAGGACACATACTAGAAACATGAATTCTACCACGATCTCGAACAGGAAGGATAGAATCACATACGGTGCAGCGGGAGCAGCACCGCCGGCGTTGACGTTGTCTCCCATGTCGTCGAGGATGAGGTTGCCGAGGTCGGGGAAGAAGTCGTCGTTCGCGAAGTCGTCGCTGCCAGCAGTCGCGCGAGTGCGCTTCCCAAAAACCTGATGGCCCCTCTCCCGTACAGGATCACGAGAGGCGGGGTTCCGGAGGCCTGCTGTCCCTTCTCTCGGTGCACGCCGAAAGGAGGGATGGAGAAGACTTGCTTGGCGGCGCAATGATCTGGAATGATGGTGAGAAACCATACGAAGCGGCGGCGGCTAGGGCCTGACTATATAGTGCGGGCCGGGTAGGTCGTGGGAGTAAACCCTACGTCCGAGTCGTCAAGATCCAAAAGAATCGGAAATGGTTCAGTAATTATGACTCATTAATTTTTTTCGAGCAGCAAAAATATAGACAACGTGCATAGCTCTGTCCTCGGCTCGGCTCAATCCCGCAACCCGCAGCGCGACGAGGCGAGCGAGGAGGAGGAGCACGCGTGTAGGTCTCCTCTTCTCATGCTCATACAAGTGGTAGAAGAGCTCACCTTATAAAGAGGTGCAACTCTCTCTCAACTTCCGGGGTGGGACTAAACTTTAGCCTCACTCACTTCACTCACATGTGTGCATGAATGGGCCAAGAGAATTTCAGAATTTTAGTTGGGCTTTGGACCAAAGGCCTACTAGCAAAATTCCAACAGTGCATGCATCCTCACATAGACTATGATTATCACCAAACAATCACACTAAAATAAGATGAGTTGTGCAAGCCATGTGGAAGCGTGTGTGTTACTTGTGAGTACATCAATGAATTGTATGATTTATACTGGGAGTTTTGTCCTAGCTAGTTGATAAATTCTGGTAGGTAGTCTTGAATGATTGTTTTCATTTTTTTTCCATTGTTGTCTCAAGAATCCACAAAGGGTATGGAAGATCAGGTTGAGTTTTTTTTATCATGTGTTATTTGTTAGTGTGAACTACTTTGGTCGGACAAAATCCAAATCTCTAAAGCTTCATTTGAATGGAGAAGCGCTGCGACGGCAACAGGGCCGGTCCTAAGATTTTAGGGGCCCGGGGCGAAGCTTAAGCTCGGAGCCCCTTAGAGCATGTCACCAAAACTGATTTCCTGGCCATTTCCCCTGCTTTCATTTGATCCCAAGATTAAATCTGACAGAAAATACAGAAGAGGATGGATTTATTTTTTTGCGAGGAGAGGATGAGCGCTTGCATCTGCTCTTGCAGAGAACAAACACTGTCCAATCTAATCGGAAAAGCATATGTACATTGCAATTAGCACCAGAGGTAGAGACTTTTAGACAGATGTTGTAACTGTTAATATTTTGTATTTCCCGTAAACATCATACCAAGACCTATGTCTTAGACGTGCCTTAGTAATTGGAAATTAGAGCAAATCTATAAAAATACCTCGATAAAATCTTATTGCTTGTCACGTTCAATTAGTAATGACAAACCACGATGAGATCTATCACTAATACCTAATCGATCTATCATCAATTACCTATTTCAACAATGAGAACTAAATATTGATTATCGTTCATAATTTTTATTAACAAAATCGCAAGGGCATGGGTACCTGTTCAAGAATCAGCTTCGAATCTCTTGGCGGAGGGACCAATGATGGACATCTTTGGCTGAAGCTGTTTGCACCCGTATGCGCGATTGGCATCCCCTCGTCGCCTGCCGGTTCAACTGTCTCTCGCGGTCATGACGCCTAAAAGGAGGAGGAGACGACGATCAGGGCGAGGCTGCGGCGTGACCGGCGAAAGGGCAGCGAAGCATCCTGTGGCAGCGGCCGACATCGTGCCCCGTGCGTGATTCCGCGAGGTCATAACTGATGCGTAATCGATCCACGATCGCTCCTTCTGCTCCGTAAGGGCTGGACATGCATTATAATCGTGTGTACCCAGTAACTTGGGCCAGAATACACATTTTTTAGTCCACACCACAGCTGGCCTACATACACACACATCCCAGGGTGGGGGCCCCTCCCTTTCGGGGGCCCGGGGCGGCCGCCCCCCCTGCCCCCCCATCAGGACCGGGCCTGGATGGCAAAGTGTAATAAGACTGGGTGGCCCATCTAGTTATTTGTCTGTTAGATTACATGTCAAATTCAAATTATAATCAAAATTTGTTATTTTAATTTGTTTGATTATCTTGGCAGTTCATACTGAACATGAGTGTTTGCACAATCAAAATTTAAGAATCTGGTACTGACTATGTACTACTCGAAAATATCTTATGCCACCAACTGCCCAGGCATCTTATTTTTTTACTGATCATGTTGATTCACACAAACCACTAGCTTAGACTATTTGTTGCCTAGATAACTGGGAAGCATTGTCTTTGTCAGGGACACGCACTTTCCCCTAATCATGGTGAAGTAGGAGATGACCTCATTTCAGTAGGCACTCCTTGACAGCTTCGTCGATGTTGTAGTCCTCGGTCCACCTGTGAGCTCTTTTTGTCACCCTTGTTCAATGAGATAGTAGGCTAGCAGTGGCAATGTCGACAAGTCCAAAATTATGGCACTCCCGAAGAATTGCTTCTGTGTACGAAATTGTCTATAAGAACATAAATCAGTGTGTCCTTATTATGGTTGTAGCTATTTCTTTCGGAAAGATGCATATACATAAAAAATGTGCTTATACATAGTTTAAAATCGAATATCCAATTCTGAACCCGGGCTCATCTGCACCCGGTTAAGAAATAATTCATAACAAATTAAAAAAAACCCAAATTTTTTGTGCATGGTAGATAATTTGGTGCGTGAGGTGCGCTCCAAATTTCAGAGCATTTGGACATTTGAGTAGCTCCCAGCAAAAAAGACAAATTGGGTTAGAACAATATACGAACAGTACACTATTTAACAGACCCCAAATTTGTCTTTTTTGCCGAGAACTACTCAGATGTCCAAATGATTTGAAATTTGGACCGGACATCACGCACCAAATTATCTACCATACCAAAAAAGGATTTTTTTTGAATTTTTTAGTATTTGTTTTGATTTTTTTATTCAACGCAGGTGCAGATGCTCCTGGGAGCCAAAACGCCTCACTCGTTCAAAATGTGATACTGCATAGTAATTACATTGCCCGTGCTCGTTTTTGTTCTTTGCAGGTTTTCTAAAGCTTGGCAATGAAAGTGTTCAAAGAAGTTGGAAGCTTTAGTAGAGTGACTATTCCAGCAGCAATGCAATTTGGCATGGCACAGTTACCCACTATATCATTAGCTCAGAGAAAATGTTGTTGCAAAGGCTATTGCTCACTACACAATCATTTTTTTTATTTTTTATTTTTGCAAAACTCAACCAAGCCAAGACGCAACATCTAGGCCGTGGTAGATCACTCAACTATCTCGCGGGTTCGAATGGAAAAATGTGTAAGTGGTACACACCATCACCATACCAGCCTAAGGCAAGAATAAACATATGGTTGGATGAGAAATGCTTCACCTTCGTTTTCGGATAAAACATTCCATTCTATGGTGGTACATTGAGATGTTGGCTGCCACAGCCACCATTCTGTGTGAATGAGACGTCATTCGTAGAGACAAAAAAAAAGCTTGGCACACCCTGCTCCGGATGTATATATAAGTCTGGTCAAAATACAGAATTAGGTTGCGGCATTGCGTGAGTAGGTTAGCTCACTTGGTGCACTAGCTACTCCCTTCGTTTCTAAATATAAGCCCTTTTAGAGATTTCAATAGGAAGTTAGGTCATCAACGTTATGTGCACGGATGTTTGGTGGTCACGTCTTAATCCCATGAATGCGTTCATTCACTAACTTATTGTGTGACAGCTTGCTGAGATCAGATTTTTTTTTGTTTCGTCTTTTTGATTTCTATGTTAATTAGAGGTTATGTACACGCATCAGAATTATCTTCACTGTGACAAAAGTAACTTCCCCTTGTGTACAAAGAGGACACAACAATATGCTTAGCACGCCCCATTTATGTTACCAAGCATATGCATGTGTGCATCCAACCATGGATTGTTTTAGTGTCTTTTTTTTTTGCGGGTGATGGTAGGTTTTAATGTCGCGTGCATAAACTACACGAGAACCCATTTGTGTCCATGAAGTGGAACTTCTGTGCCATGCTCTCTATCCACAACATTAGAGCATCTCCACTATACTCCCCAGGACGTCCCCCAGGACACCTTTTTAGGCTCGGTTTTAGGCTCGGACGGCACTTTTCGCCAAAAAATGGCCCAGCCACGCCCCCAACGCCCCTAGGACGTCAAAATAACGCCGGCAAACCTAGGCGAAATTCGGCGCGCTGGGGTCTCTTGGGGACGCCGGCACAAGTTTCGGCGAATCGTGTCTCACCACATGTCCTTTTTCTTGGCCCACTTAATCATTCTCCTCACAAACTTTTACTTGGGGTGGGGTGTGACTGGGAAGATGCCCTCTTTATTTCGCTGGATTTTACCGGATAACCCCCAAGACACCAACTTTTTTGGTTCGGGTGATGTTCCTGGGGTGCCAACGGCTGGAGATGCTCTTAACCACAACAACATCATGCGCTAGAGGAAGAAAGTAATGAGTGAGTATTCCAGTTGGGTTCCAAATATTAAATGTTTGTCTTCTAGAAATGTGCAGTCGATTTTGTATTATAACAATGTATTTTTCATAAATATTTATTTATATAAATATAAAAATTCAAATTAGTATGTTGGAGACCGGTGTCAATATCCAAGACAACATGGTCGAGGGAGTATCCTACTCTAAAAAACTGATTTTAATTCTAAAAGCTATTTATGTAGGTTAATTCCTTTTCTGCGAAGAACTTAGCCCGGAAACGGACCCTGACCCCCTCGTGGGGATCGGTTAGTGGAATAAGCAGCTCGTCGAAGGCCTCGTCAACATAATCGACACTGACTAGAGACTCTTATGTGGCCTTTCTACCATGGGGAAAGCACAAGCACCTTCTTGTGGATGAGGTTGTGCTCTAGCAGCAAGTCTCTCTTGTTGCTCATATCCATTCAAAGAAGCTTCTACGGGAATCCTGCCTGGCACATGGCGACTTATTTAACATGATAAACGATATATAGTATATAACATGATGAGTCATTACTCACTGAAAGTCTCGCCTAAACATTTTTTGTATTAATATACCGATACCTCCTAATCGCTAGCGACTCATCAGCCGGCTGTCAGTTGCCGCCTCTGTGAATATTGGTGATCAATTGGTCAACATTCGTTTGCTATAGGAAATGGACTTGAAAAGCCTGCAGAATATGTGGTTTACACTAGATGGTTACTTTATAATCTACGCTTGTTGCCAATGTGCACATGGCGTAGTTAGTTCCTATACATTTGGTGGATGGGTGGCCATCATCAGTATGTGTACGCATGACGCGTCCTATTCACATCAGTGCAACTTATTCATTAACTTGTCGTTTGGTAGTCAGTGTTAGACAGATATGTCACGTAATGTGTCATATCCCCAATTTGTGGAGTTTTCGTATTTGTTGTGATCTCCACGATAATTAATAGTTATGACATTGATTGTAATAGTTATGGCTAGGATTGTAATCTTGTCTATTTATAGACGTGAAATGAAATGGCCCAAAGCATGGTCAACCTTTTCACATGGTATCAGAGCCAAAACTTTCTGAAAATCGCTTCCGCTCCTCCTCTCCTCCTCCCATGGCGCCGTCCGAACCAGTCGCGCCTCACCCCAACGCCCACCTCTGGGCGCAGGACACCGCCATCCAGAGCGTTCGCTCGCTCGTCCCGATCGTCCTCGACTTCAAGACCAACGTCTTCCCCAAGTGGCGCACCTTCTTCACCATCGCCGTCACCACCTACGCCCTCGAGGACCACCGCACCGCCGAGACGCCTCCTACCGGCGAAGCCACGTGGCTCCGCCTTGACTCCACGGTCCTTCGGTGGCTCTATGGCTCCATGGCCATGGACATCGTTGACCTCGTCATGCCCACCTCGACCTTGGCCGCCGCCCCCGCCGCTACAGCGTACACGGTATGGACGACTGCCCACAGCCTCTTCAACGACAATAAGAAGACCCGCGAGGTTTACCTCGCTGAAGAATTCCGCGACGTCAAGCAAGAGCACCGCTCCATCACCGAGTACCTGCAGCTCCAGAAGGCGGCGGTCGACGCTCTCGGCGACGTTGGCGCCCCGGTCTCCGACTCGGACCTCGTCACCAACGTCATCAAGGGTCTCAGCGATCGGTTCGACAGCGTCGCCGACATCACCCCTCTCCTCACGCCGTTCCCCACCTTTCTCAACTTCCGCAACATGCTGCTCCTCCAAGAGATGAAGATGCTGCGTCGCCCCCCAACACCTCCGCCTCGGCCTTCGTCGCCCGGGGCCTAGCCCCTCCTCCACCTAGCGGCGGCCCCCTACCGGGTCGGGTGCTGGAGCCATGGCGCCCTCCCACGCCGGCCCCCAACCCGCACCATGGCAGCTATGGCCGCAACAAGGGGAAGAACAAGGGCTACCGGCCCGCCGGCGGTGCCCCTCCTATGCCCACCCCCTTCAACCCATGGACCGGCGCCATCCAGATGTGTCCTATGCAGTAGTCCGCCCCTGGCCACAACATCCTCGGCCCTCGCCCGGGTCCTTGCGCCTACATGGCGTCCCCCCACGCCGGCCACGGCATCCCCTACGCCCCCCCCTACGGATCCCCCTACGGCGCCGCATACTACAACGATGTCCCTGCATCTTCACCTACATGGGATCCCTCCGCCCTCGCCCAGCACTTCAACGACATGACGTTGCAGCAGCCCGCTCCTGAGTGGATCATGGACAGCGGTACCACCGCCCATCTCTCCAAGGACACCGGTATCCTCTCCTCTCTCTCTCCACACCCTATTTTTCGTCATGTCACTATTGGAGATGGCTCCTCCGTTCCCGTCTCCGCATCAGGACATGCCTCTCTTCCTTAGTTTTTCTCTAATCGTCCTCTTCATCTCCGTGATGTCCTCGTTACACCTCGTATAATTCAAAACCTTATCTCTGTATGTCAGTTTACTACTGATAATCAATGCACAGTCGCGTTTGACACTTTTGGTTTTTCTGTGAAGGACCTTCTCACTTGGCGTGAGCTGCTTCGGTGCAATAGTATGGGGGAGCTTTATTCCTTTCAGCGCCCGGCGCCCCATGTCCTCACCGCGACCACTACCTCCCATGATGTTTGGCATCGTCGCCTCGGTCACCCCGGTCATGACGCTTATCGTCGTCTTTCGCAGCATATTTATTTGCCGTGTAATAAACAAACTCATAGTGCCTTGTGTCATGCATGTCAACTTGGTCGTCATGTACGTTTACCTTTTTCTTCTTCCACCACTAGCACTACTCGCCTATTTGAGCTAATTCATTGTGATCTTTGGACATCATCAATTTTTAGTATTTCTGGTAATAAACATTTCCTAGTTATTCTTGATGATTTTACTCATTTTCTATGGACTGTTCCTCTACAGCAAAAGTCCAACGCTTACGCCGCAATTACTTCTCTTCGCGCATTTGCTCATACTCAGTTTAATTTGCCTTTTGCGTCTGTACAGTGTGGTAACGGTCGTGAGTTCGACAACGCCAAACTCCACTCCTTTGCCGCCGTACACGGCATACACATCCGCTTCTTGTTTCCATACACCTCCCAACAAAATGGTAAAGCCAAGCGTATTATTCGTACTGTTAACGATGTAGTGCACTCTCTCCTATTTCAGGCCAGTTTACCACCTCGCTTTTGGGCAGAAGCTCTCACTTACGCCGCTCACATCCTCAATTGTCTACCCACCAAAACCATCACCGATCCCTCTCCCTACTTTACACTTCATCGTAGTCATCCCGATTACTCGTCTCTACGCATTATCGGCTGTCTTTGTTATCCCAACACCGCCTCCACTATGCCTCATAAACTTGCCCCACGGTCTAGCGCTTGCGTTTTCCTTTGTCATTCTCCTCACCACAAAGGTTATCGCTGCATGGATCTTACCACTCATCGCATTATCATCTCTCGGCATGTTATTTTTGACGAGTCCACTTTTCCCTTTGCATTACCGCAACAACCCTCGACTTCCACCTACGCCTTTCTCAACGACGATTCTCCTCCTATTGTCATTCCTCCGGCACCACCTGTGTCGTGCGACCCCTCTCCACCTCCCTTGCCACGCGCCCCCTCCCCACCTCCCTCGCCACCTACACCACCGCCACTGCCGCCGCCGCCTGTGCACCGCACGGGCAGCTCCTCTGGTATCCATGTCGGACCCCGTGAGCGGCTTAACCTGTCTGTTTCTGTCAACGGGTATTCACTGGTTCCTACCTCTACTCGTGCGGCTCTCAAGGATCCCAACTGGCTCGATGCCATGACCGCAGAGTACCACGCTCTTCTCGGCAATGACACTTGGGATCTCGTGCCTCCTCCTCGCAACACCAACATCGTCTCCGGCAAGTGGATCTTTCGCCACAAGCTCAAGCCCGATGGCTCCATCTGTTGGGGAACGTAGTAATTTCAAAAAAATTCCTACGCACACGCAAGATCATGGTGATGCATAGCAACGAGAGGGAAGAGTTTTGTCCATGCACCCTCATAGACCGAAAGCGGAAGCATTAGCACAACGCGGTTGATGTAGTCGTATGTCTTCATGATCCAACCGATCAAGTATCGAACGCACGGCACCTCCAAGTTCAGCACAATTTCAGCCCGATGACGTCCCTCGAACTCCGATCCAGCCGAGTGTTGAGGCAGAGTTTCGTCAGCACGACGGCGTGGTGATGATGATGATGTTCTACCGACGCAGGGCTTCGCCTAAGCACCACTACAGTATTATCGAGGTGGACTATGGTGGAGGGGGGCACCGCACACGGCTAAAAGATCAAATGATCAATTGTGTGTCTAGGGTGGCCCGCTGCCCCGTATATAAAAGAGCAAGGGAGAAGGTGCGGCCGGCCTATAGGGGGTTGATGTCTACTACACAACCTTCTTCTTGTAGACGTTGTTGGGCCTCCAAGTGCAGAGGTTTGTAGGACAGTAGCAAATTTCCCTCAAGTGGATGACTTAAGGTTTATCAATTCATAGGAGGCGTAGGATGAAGATGGTCTCTCTCAAGCAACCCTGCAACCAAATAACAAAGAGTCTCTTGTGTCCCCAACACACCCTATACAATGGTAAATTGTATAGGTGCACTAGTTCGGCGAAGAGATGGTGATACAAGTGGTATATGGATGGTAGATAAAGGTTTTTGTAATCTGAAAATATAAAAAACAACAAGGTAACTAATGATAAAAGTGAGCGTAAACGCTATTGCAATGCGTTGAAACTAGGCCTAGGGTTCATACTTTCACTAGTGCAAGTCCTCTCAACAATAATAACATAATTGGATCACATAACTATCCCTCGATCAACATGCAACAAAGAGTCACTCCAAAGTCACTAATAGCGGAGAACAAACGAAGATATTATGGTAGGGTACGAAACCACCTCAAAGTTATTCTTTCCAATCAATCCGTTGGGCTATTCCTGTAAGTGTCATAAACATCCCTAGAGTTCGTACTAGAATAACACCTTAAGACACAAATCAACCAAAACCCTAATGTCACCTAGATACTCCAATGTCACCTCAAGTAACCGTGGGTATGATTATATGATATGCATCACACAATCTCAGATTCATCTATTCAACCAACACATAGGACCTCAAAGAGTGCCCCAAAGTTTCTACCGAAGAATCACGACGAAAATGTGTGCCAACCCCTATGCATAGGTTCATGGTCGGAACCCGCAAGTTGATCACCAAAACATACATCAAGTGAATCACGTGATATCCCATTGTCACCACAGATATGCACGGCAAGACATACATCAAGTGTTCTCAAATCTTTAAAGACTCAATCCGATAAGATAACTTCAAAGGAGAAACTCAATTCATTACAAGAGAGTAGATGGGGGAGAAAACATTATAGGATCCAAATATAATAGCAAAGCTCGCGATACATCAAGATCGTAACACCTCAAGAACACGAGAGAGAGGGAGAGAGAGAGAGAGAGAGAGATCAAACACATAGCTACTAGTACATACCCTCGGCCCTGAGGGAGAACTACTCCCTCCTCGTCATGGAGAGCACCGGGTTGATGAAGATGGCCATCGGAGAAGGATTCCCCCTTCGGCAGGGTGCCGGAACGGGTCTAGATTGGTTTTCGATGGCTACGGAGGCTTCTGGTGGTGGAACTCCCGATCTATTGTGCTCCCGGATGTTTTTAGGGTATATGGAGATATATAGGCGGAAGAAGTACGTCAGGGGAGCCACGAGGGGCCCACGAGGGTGGAGGGCGCACCCCCCTACCTCGTGGCTTCCTCGTTGCTTCCCTTATGCGGACTCCAAGTCTCCCGAGTTGCTTTCCTTCCAAAAATAAGTTCCGTGAAGTTTTAGGTCAATTGGACTCCGTTTGATTTTCCTTTTCTGCGATACTCTAAAACAAGGAAAAAACAGAAACTGGCACTGGGCTCTAGGTTAATAGGTTAGTCCCAAAAATCATATAAAATAGCATATAAATGCATATAAAACATCCCAAGGTTGATAATATAATAGCATGGAACAATCAAAAATTATAGATACGTTGGAGACGTATCAGCATCCCCAAGCTTAATTCCTGCTCGTCCTCGAGTAGGTAAATGATAAAAACAGAATTTTTGATGTGGAATGCTACCTAACATATTCATCATGTATTTCTGTTTATTGTAGCAAGAATATTAAGATCCATAAGATTCAAGACAAAAGTTTAATATTGACATAAAAATAATAATACTTCAAGCATACTAACCAAGCAATCATGTCTTCTCAAAATAACATGGCCAAAGAAAGCTATCCCTACAAAATCATATAGTCTAGCTATGCTCCATCTTGACCACACAACGTATTTAAATCATGCACAACCCCGATGACAAGCCAAGCAATTGTTTCATACTTTTGATGTTCTCAAACTTTTTCAATCTTCACGCAATACATGAGCGTGAGCCATGGACATAGCACTATAGGTGGAATAGAATGGTGGTTGTGGAGAAGACAAAAAGGAGAAGATAGTCTCACATCAACTAGGCGTATCAACGGGCTATGGAGATGCCCATCAATAGATATCAATGTGAGCGAGTAGGGATTGCCATGCAACGGATGCACTAGAGCTATAAGTGTATGAATGCTCAACAAAAGAAACTAGTGGGTGTGCATCAACTCGCTTGCTCATGAAGACCTAGGGCATTTTGAGGAAGCCCATCATTGGAATATACAAGCCAAGTTCTATAATGAAAGATTCCCACTAGTATATGAAAGTGACAACATAGGAGACTCTGTATCATGAAGATCATGGTGCTACTTTGAAGCACAAGTGTGGTAAAAGGATAGTAGCATTGCCCCTTCTCTCTTTTTCTCTCATTTTTTTATTTTTTATTTTTTTATTTGGGCATTTTCTCTTCTTTTTTTATGGCCTCTTTTTTTCTCCTTTTTATCATCCGGAGTCTCATCCCGACTTATGGGGGAATCATAGTATCCATCATCCTTTCCTCACTGGGACAATGCTCTAACAATGATGATCATCACACTTTTATTTACTTACAACTCAAGAATTACAACTCGATACTTAGAACAAGATATGACTCTATATGAATGCCTCCGGCGGTGTACCGGGATGTGCAATGATGCATGAGTGACATGTATGAAAGAATTATGAATGGTGGCTTTGCCACAAATACAATGTCAACTACATGATCATGCAAAGCAATATGACAATGATGAAGTGTGTCATAATAAACGGAACGGTGGAAAGTTGCATGGCAATATATCTCAGAATGGTTATGGAAATGCCATAATAGGTAGGTATGGTGGCTGTTTTGAGTAATATATATGGTGGGTTTATGGTACTGGCAAAAGTTGCACGGTACTAGAGAGGCTAGCAATGGTGGAAGGGTGAGAGTGCATATAATCCATGGACTCAACATTAGTCATAAAGAACTCACATACTTATTGCAAAAATTTATTAGTCATCGAAACAAAGCACTACGCGTATGCTCCTAGGGGGATAGATTGGTAGGAAAATACCATCGCTCGTCCCCGACTGCCACTCATAAGGAAGACAATCAATAAATAAATCATGCTCCGACTTCATAACATAACGGTTCACCATACATGCATGCTACGGGAATCACAAACTTTAACACAAGTATCTCTCAAATTCACAACTACTCACTAGCATGACTCTAATATTACCATCTCCATATCTCAAAACAATCATCAAGTATCAAACTTCTCATAGTATTCAATGCACTTTATATGAAAGTTTTTATTATACCCATCGTGGATGCCCATCATATTAGGACTAGTTTCATAACCAAAGAAAATTACCATGCTGTTTAGGACTCTCAAAATAATATAAGTGACGCATGAGAGTTCATCTATTTCTATAAAATAAAACCACCACCGTGCTCTAGAAAGATATAAGTGAAGCACTAGAGCAACAACAAACTACTCCGAAAGATATAAGTGAAGATCAATGAGTAGTCGAATAATTATGCAACTACATGAAGACTCTCTAACATTTAAGAATTTAAGATCTTGGTATTTTATTCAATCAGCAAGGAAAACTAAATAAAATAAATTGACGCTCCAAGCAAAACACATATCATGTGGTGAATAAAAATATAGCTCCAAGTGAAGTTACCGATGAACGAAGACGAAAGAAGGGATGCCTTCCGGGGCATCCGCAAGCTTAGGCTCTTGGTTGTCCTTGAATATTACCTTGGGGTGCCTTGGGCATCCCCAAGTTTAGGCTATTGCCACTCGTTATTCCATAGTCCATCGAATCTTTACCCAAAACTTGAAACATCACAACACAAAACTTAACAGAAAACTCATAAGCTCCGTTAGCGAAAGAAAACAAAACACCACTTCAAGGTACTTTAATGAACTCATTATTTATTTATATTGGTGTTAAAACTACTGTATTCCAACTTATCTATGGTTTATAAACTCTTTTACTAGCCATAGATTCATCAAAATAAGCAAACAACACACGAAAAATAGAATCTGTCAAAACAGAACAGTCTGTAGTAATCTGTAACTAACGCAAACTTCTGGAACCCAAAAAATTCTAAAATAAATTTCTGGACGTGAGGAATTTATCTACTAATCATCTTCAAAAATAATTAACTAAATATCACTCTCCAATAAAAAATGGCAGCAATTCTCGTGAGCGCTAAAGTTTCTGTTTTTTACAGCAAGATCAACAAGACTTTCCCCAAGTCTTCCCAACGGTTCTACTTGGCACAAACACTAATTAAAACATAAAAACTCAATCATAAAAGAGGCTAGATAAATTATTTATTACTAAACAGTAACAAAAAGAAAGGAACAAAAATAAAATTGGGTTGCCTCCCAACAAGCGCTATCGTTTAACGCCCCTAGCTAGGCATGATGATTTCAATGATGCTCTCATAAAAGATAAGAATTGTAACATAAAGAGAGCATCATGAAGAATATGACTAGCACATTTAAGCCTATACCACTTCCTATGCATAGGGATTTTGTGAGCAAACAACTTGTGAGAACAAGAATCAACTTGCATAGGAAGGTAAAACAAGCATAACTTCAAAACTTTAAGCACATAGAGAGGAAACTTGATATTATTGCAATTCCTACAGGCATATATTCCTCCCTCATAATAATTTTCAGTAGCATCATGAATGAATTCAACAATATAACCAGCACCTAAAGCATTCTTTTCATGATCTACAAGCATAGAAAATTTACTACTCTCCACATAAGCAAGATTC
This sequence comes from Triticum aestivum, assembly GCF_018294505.1. Classification (NCBI taxonomy): domain Eukaryota; kingdom Viridiplantae; phylum Streptophyta; class Magnoliopsida; order Poales; family Poaceae; genus Triticum; species Triticum aestivum. Next base: position 716,835,358 of record NC_057800.1, read on the forward strand.
TTCTCATTCGGAATAGTGGGAGTATCATAAGAGACTCGAATACTATAAATTGTTTCCACATTAAAAGAGTAATGTTCAGAAAAAGGGTAATCATAATCATGACAAGTTTTATAAATATAATCATCACTACTTTGTATAGCATAAGTGTCATCACAATATTCATCATAAATAGGAGGCATGGTATCATCATTATAAATTTGCATATCAAAACTTGGGAGACTAAAAATATCATCTTCATTAAACGTAGCATCCCCAAGCTTGGGACAAACATTAATTTCAGCAAATATATTCTCAAATATGTCATCCTCATCAAACATAGCATCCCCAGGCTTGGGCCTTTTCATATCATAAGCATAATCACTCTCATCATTAATAGTATGGATAGCACCAATAGTATAGCAATTATCATATTCTTCCAAGAAAGTGCCAAAAAGATTTTCAAGATCATAAGAAGTATCATTATCTTCCACAATTATATTTTCATGAGGCACAATAGTAATAGGAGCAACATTATTTGGGAGAGATATCTTTTTACCTCTCTTCCTTTTTCTTTTCTTCTTCTTCACATCATGTGTGGGTTCAATCCTCTTTTTGGAGCTCCTTATTAATGAGATTGGTTGAATAAAAGGATCCTCCTCGTTACCTGATTCATCATAAGAAATAATAGGAGGATATTGGGAAGTCTATTCCCTTTCATTAGTATTATCTTCATCTTCTATTTGCTTTCTTTTCTTTATGTAATTGGCAATATAAGGATTTTCAATGCAATTCACCGCACAATACATATAAATTTCTTCTAGATCAAAACCAAGAAGTTTATAACGGGCAAATTCTGGAAGGTGCCCAGTTATATGTTTCATTTCTTCGCAACCCATAAGCAAGCTAAGTTCATTATAATTTGCAAGGGAAATCAACTCATCACAATTTTTGGACACGATTAGATCATGAAACAATTTGCATCGGATAGCTAAATGACCACTTTCATTGCAAAGTCAACAAGTACGGCAAAGAAAATTTAAATTTTCAGCACAATCATCTAGCCTTTCTTTCAACAATTTAGTTTCTAAGTGCTTATGCCTCTTGCAATATCAATCTTCCCTATTTGGTGTGTACTTTCAAACCCAATGCACTCCACAAAAATTGACATGTTTATAGGAGACATTTTCATCATAACTAGTGCAATCATCATTAATACACACGGATATTCAAGGAGTTTATACTAACAACATTGCAATCATGCTCATCATTCAAATATTTAGTGCCAAATATTTTAATGCATTCTTCTTCTAACACTTTGGCACAATTTTCCTTTCCATCATACTCACGAAAGATATTAAAAAGATGAAGCGTATGAGACAAACTCAATTCCATTTTTTATAGTTTTATTTTATAAACTAAACTAGTGATAAAACAAGAAACTAAGAGACCCGATTGCAAGATCTAAAGATATACCTTCAAGCACTAACCTCCCCGGCAACGGCGCCAGAAAAGAGCTTGATGTCTACTACACAACCTTCTTCTTGTAGACATTGTTGGGCCTCCAAGTGCAGAGGTTTGTAGGACAGTAGCAAATTTCCCTCAAGTGGATGACCTAAGGTTTATCAATCCGTAGGAGGCATAGGATGAAGATGGTCTCTCTCAAGCAACCCTGCAACCAAATAACAAAGAGTCTCTTGTGTCCCCAACACACTCAATACAATGGTAAATTTTATAGGTGCACTAGTTCGGTGAAGAGATGGTGATACAAGTGGTATATGGATGGTAGATAAAGGTTTTTGTAATCTGAAAATATAAAAACAGCAAGGTAACTAATGATAAAAGTGAGCGTAAATGGTATTTCCATGCGTTGAAACAAGGCCTAGGGTTCATACTTTCACTAGTGCAAGTCCTCTCAACAATAATAACATAATTGGATCACATAACTATCCCTCAAGATGCAACAAAGAGTCACTCCAAAGTCACTAATAGCGGAGAACAAACGAAGAGATTATGGTAGGGTACGAAACCACCTCAAAGTTATTCTTTCCAATCAATCCGTTGGGCTATTCCTGTAAGTGTCACAAACAGCCCTAGAGTTCGTACTAGAATAACACCTTAAGACACAAATCAACCAAAACCCTAATGTCACCTCAAGTATCCGTGGGTATGATTATACGATATGCATCACACAATCTCAGATTCATCTATTCAACCAACACATAGGACCTCAAAGAGTGCACCAAAGTTTCTACCGGAGAATCACGACGAAAATGTGTGCCAACCCCTATGCATAGGTTCATGGGCGGAACCCGCAAGTTGATCACCAAAACATACATCAAGTGAATCACGTGATATCCCATTGTCACCACAGATACGCACGGCAAGACATACATCAAGTCTTCTCAAATCTTTAAAGACTCAATCCGATAAGATAACTTCAAAGGGGAAACTCAATTCATTACAAGAGAGTAGAGGGGGGAGAAAACATCATAGGATCCAAATATAATAGCAAAGCTCGCGATACATAGAGATCGTAACACCTCAAGAATACGAGAGAGAGAGAGAGAGAGAGAGAGAGATCAAACACATAGCTACTGGTACATACCCTCAACCCCGAGGGAGAACTACTCCCTCCTCGTCATGGAGAGCATCGGGATGATGAAGATGGCCACCAGAGAAGGATTCCCCCTCCGGCAGGGTGCCGGAACGGGTCTAGATTGGTTTTCGGTGGCTACGGAGGCTTTTAGCGGCGGAACTCCCGATCTATTGTGCTCCCGGATGTTTTTAGGGTATATGGAGATATATAGGCAGAAGAAGTACGTCAGGGGAGCCATGAGGGGCCCACGAGGGTGGAGGGCGCGCCCCCCTGCCTCGTGGCTTCCTCGTTGCTTCCCTTATGTGGACTCCAAGTCTCCCGGGTTGCTTTTGTTGGAAATATGCCCTAGAGGCAATAATAAAATGGTTATTATTATGTTTATTTGTTCATGATAATTTTCTATTGTTCATGCTATAATTGTGTTATCCGGAAATCGTAATACATGTGTGAATACATAGACCACAACACGTCCCTAGTGAGCCTCTAGTTGACTAGCTCGTTGATCAAACGATAGTCATGGTTTCCTGACTATGGACATTAGATGTCATTGATAACGGGATCACATCATAGGAGAATGATGTGATGGACAATACCCAATCCTAAGCTTAGCTCAAAGATCGTGTACTACGTTTGCTGTAGCTTTTCTGAATGTCAAGTATCATTTCCTTAGACCATGAGATTGTGCAACTCCCGGATACCATAGCAGTGCCTTGGGTGTGCCAAACGTCACAACATAACTGGGTGACTATAAAGGTACATTACAGGTATCTCCGAAAGTGTCTGTTGGGTTGGCACGAATCAAGACTGGGATTTGTCACTCCGTATGATGGAGAGGTATCTCTGGGCCCACTTGGTAATGCATCATCATAATGAGCTCAATGTGATCAAGTGGTTGATCACAGGATCATGCATTACGGTACGAGTAAAGTGACTTGCCGGTAACGAGATTGAACAAGGTACTGGGATACCGACGATCGAGTCTCGGGCAAGTAACGTACCGATTGACAAAGGGAATTGAATACGGGATTGATTAAGTCCTCGACATCGTGGTTCATCCGATGAGATCATCGAGGAGCATGTGGGAGCCAACATGGGTATCCAGATCCCGCTGTTGGTTATTGACCGGAGAGGCTTCTCGGTCATGTCTGCGTGTCTCCCGAACCCGTAGGGTCTACACACTTAAGGTTCGGTGACGCTAGGGTTGTAGAGATATTAGCATGCAGTAACCCGAAAGTTGTTCGGAGTCCCAGATGAGATCTCGGACGTCACGAGGAGTTCCGGAATGGTCCGGAGGTAAAGATTTATATATAGGAAGTCCAGTTTCGGCCAGCGGGAAAGTTTCGGGGGTTACCGGTATTGTACCAGGACCACCGGAAGGGTCCCGAGGGTCCACCGGATGGGGCCACCTATCCCAAAGGGCCCATGGGCTGAAGTGGCATGGGAACCAGCCCCTAATGGGCTGGTGCGCCCAACCCAAGGGCCCAAGGCGCCTAGGGTTGGAAACCCTAGGGGGGCGTTGCCCCTCGAGGGGGCATGCGCCCCTCTGGTTGGAAACCCTAAGGGGGTCGTTGCCCCAGGGGCCGCCCCCCCCCCTTTAGATGGATCTCCAAGGGGGCATGCGCCCCCCTAGCCCCTATATATAGTGTAAGGGAGGGAGGGTAGCTGCACCTTTGCTCTTGGCGCCTCCCTCTCCCTCCGTAACACCTCTCCTCCCCGCTTGTGCTTGGCGAAGCCCTGCCGGGATCCTGCTGCATCCACCACCACGCCGTCGTGCTGCTGCATCTTCATCAACCTCTCCTTCCCCCTTGCTGGATCAAGAAGGAGGAGACGTCTTCCCAACCGTACATGTGTTGAACGCGGAGGTGTTGTCCGTTCGGCACTTGGTCATCGGTGATTTGGATCACGGTGAGTACGACTCCATCATCCCCATTCACTTGAATGCTTCCGCTCACGATCTACAAGGGTATGTAGATGCACTCCTATTCCCCTCGTTGCTAGAACACTCCATAGATTGATCTTGGTGATGCGTAGAAATTTTTTAATTTCTGCTACGATCCCCAACAGTGGCATCATGAGCTAGGTCTATGCGTAGTTACTATGCACGAGTAGAACACAAGGTAGTTGTGGGCGTCGATATTGTGAATTTGCTTGCCGTTACTAGTCTTATCTTGATTCGGCGGCATCGTGGGATGAAGCGGCCCGGACCAACCTTACACGTACGCTTACGTGAGACCGGTTCCACCGACTGACATGCACTAGTTGCATAAGGTGGCTGGCGGGTGTCTGTCTCTCCCACTTTAGTCAGATCGGATTCGATGAACAGGGTCCTTATGAAGGGTAAATAGAAATTGGCAATTCACGTTGTAGTTTTGGCGTACGTAAGAAACGTTCTTGCTAGAAACCTATAGCAGCCACGTAAAAACTTGCAGCAACAATTAGAGGACGTCTAACTTGTTTTTGCAGCAAGTGTTTTGTGATGTGATATGGCCAAAGGTTGTGATGAATGATGAATGATATATGTGATGTATGAGATTGATCATGTTCTTGTAATAGGAATCACGACTTGCATGTCGATGAGTATGACAACCGGCAGGAGCCATAGGAGTTGTCTTTATTTATTTATGACCTGCGTGTCAACATAAACGTCATGTAATTACTTTACTTTATTGCTAAAGCGTTAGCCATAGTAGTGGAAGTAATAGATGACGAGACAACTTCAAGAAGACACAATGATGGAGATCATGATGATGGAGATCATGGTGTCATGCCGGTGACAACGATGATCATGGAGCCCCGAAGATGGAGATCAAAGGAGCAAATGATATTGGCCATATCATGTCACTATTTGATTGCATGTGATGTTTATCATGTTTTACATCTTATTAGAACGACGGTAGCTTAAATAAGATGATCCCTCGTAATAATTTCAAGAAAGTGTTCCCCCTAACTGTGCATCGTTGCGAAGGTTCATTGTTTCGAAGCACCACGTGATGAATGGGCATGATAGATTCTAACATTTAAATACAACGGGTGTAAGACAAATTTACACACACAATACACTTAGGTTGACTTGATGAGCCTAGCATGTACAGACATGGCCTCGGAACACAGAAGACCGAAAGGTCGAGCATGAGTCGTATAGAAGATACGATCAACATGAAGATGTTCACCGATGTTGACTAGTCCGTCTCACGTGATGATCGGACATGGCCTAGTTAACTCGGATCTTGTTATACTTAGATGACTGGAGGGATGTCTATCTGAGTGGGAGTTCATTTAATAATTTAATTAGATGAACTTAATTATTATGAACTTAGTCTAAAATCTTTACAATATGTCTTGTAGATCAAATGGCCCACGTTGTCCTCAACTTCAACGCGTTCCTAGAGAAAATCAAGCTGAAAGACGATGGCAACAACTATACGGACTGGGTCCGGAACCTGAGGATCATCCTCATAGCTGCCAAGAAAGATTATGTCCTAGAAGCACCGCTAGGTGACGCACCCGACCCATAGAACAAAAACGTTATGAACGCTTGGCAGACACGTGCTGATGATTACTCCCTCGTTCAGTGCGGCATGCTTTACAGCTTAGAACCGGGGCTCCAAAAGCGTTTTGAGAGACACAGAGCATATGAGATGTTCGAAGAGCTGAAAATGGTTTTTCAAGCTCATGCCCGGGTCGAGAGATATGAAGTCTCCGACAAGTTCTTCCGCTGTAAGATGGAGGAAAATAGTTCTGTCAGTGAGCACATACTCAAAATGACTGGGTTGCATAACCGCTTGACTCAGCTGGGAGTTAATCTCCCGGATGACGCGGTCATTGACAGAATCCTTCAGTTGCTTCCACCGAGCTACAAGAGATTTGTGATGAACTTCAATATGCAGGGGATAGAAAAGACCATTCCTGAAGTATTTGCAATGCTGAAATCAGCAGAGGTAGAAGTCAAAAAGGAACATCAAGTGTTGATGGTGAATAAAACCACAAAGTTCAAGAAAGGCAAGGGTAAGAAGAACTTCAAGAAGGACGGCAAGGGAGTTGCCGCGCCCGGTAAGCAAGCTACCGGGAAGAAGCCAAAGAATGGATCCAAGCCCGAGACTGAGTGTTTTTATTGCAAGGGAAGTGGTCACTGGAAGCAAAACTGCCCCAGATACTTAGCGGACAAGAAGGCCGGCATCAGGAAAGGTATATGTGATATACATGTAATTGATGTGTACCTTACCAATACTCGTAGTAGCTCCTGGGTATTTGATACCGGTGTTGTTGCTCACATTTGTAACTCAAAGCAGGAGCTGCGGAATAAACGGAGACTGGCGAAGGACGAGGTGACGATGCGCGTCGGGAATGGTTCCCAGGTTGATGTGATCGCCGTCGGCACGCTAACTGTACATTTACCTACGGGATTAGTTTTAAACCTCAATAATTGTTATTTAGTGCCAGCTTTGAGCATGAACACTGTATCAGGATCTCGTTTAATATGAGATGGCTACTCATTTAAATCCGAGAATAATGGTTGTTCTATTTATATGAGAGATATGTTTTATGGTCATGCTCCGATGGTGAATGGTTTATTCTTAATGAATCTCGAGCGTAATGCTACACATATTCATAGTGTGAGTACCAAAAGATGTAAGGTTGATAATGATAGTCCCACATACTTGTGGCACTGCCGCCTTGGTCACATAGGTGTCAAACGCATGAAGAAGCTCCATGCAGATGGACTTTTAGAGTCTCTTGATTACGAATCATTTGACACGTGCGAACCATGCCTCATGGGTAAGATGACCAAGACTTCGTTCTCAGGAACAATGGAGCGAGCAACCAACTTATTGGAAATCATACATACTGATGTATGCGGTCCAATGAGTGTTGAGGCTCGCGGTGGCTATCGCTATGTTCTCACCCTCACTGATGACTTTAGTAGATATGGGTACGTCTACTTAATGAAACACAAGTTTGAGACCTTTGAAAAGTTCAAGTAATTTCAGAATGAGGTTGAGAATCAACGTGACAGGAAAATCAAGTTCTTGCGATCAGATCGTGGGGGAGAATACTTGAGTCACAAATTTGGCACACACTTAAGAAAATGTGGAATAGTTTCAAAACTCACGCTGCCTGGAACACCTCAGCGTAATGGTGTGTCCGAACGTCGTAATCGCACTCTATTAGATATGGTGCGATCTATGATGTCTCCTACCAATTTACCGCTATCATTTTGGGGCTATGCTTTAGAGACTGCCGCATTCACTTTAAATAGGGCTCCGTCAAAATCCGTTGAGACGGCACCGTATGAATTATTGTTTGGGAAGAAACCTAAGTTGTCGTTTCTAAAAGTTTGGGGATGCGATGCTTATGTCAAGAAACTTCAGCCTGAAAAGCTTGAACCCAAGTCGGAAAAATGCGTCTTCATAGGATACCCTAAAGAAACTGTTGGGTATACCTTCTACCTTAGATCCGAAGGCAAGATCTTTGTTGCCAAGAATGGGTCCTTTCTAGAGAAAGAGTTTCTCTCGAAAGAAATAAGTGGGAGGAAGGTAGAACTTGATGAAGTATTACCTCTTGAACCGACAAATGGCTGGAAGCCATGAAATCCGAGATAGGATCCATGTATGAAAAGGAAGTATGGACTTTGACTGACTTGCCCGTTGATCGGCGAGCCATAGAAAATAAATGGATCTTTAAGAAGAAGACAGACGCGGATGGTAATGTGACCATCTATAAAGCTCGGCTTGTCGACAAGTTCAAGGGTTTGACTACGATGAGTCTTTCTCACCCGTAGCGAAGCTGAAGTCCGTCCGAATCATGTTCGCAATTGCCGCATTCTATGATTATGAGATATGGCAAATGGACGTCAAAACGGCATTCCTTAATGGTTTCCTTAAGGAAGAATTGTATATGATGCAGCCGGAAGGTTTTGTCGATCCTAAGAATGCTGACAAGGTGTGCAAGCTCCAACGCTCGATTTATGGGCTGGTGCAAGCATCTCGGAGTTGGAACATTCGCTTTGATGAGATGATCAAAGCGTTTGGGTTTATGCAGACTTATGGAAAAGCCTGCGTTTACAAGAAAGTGAGTGGGAGCTCTATAGCATTTCTCATATTATATGTAGATGACATACTTTTGATGGGAAATGATATAGAGCTTTTGGACAGCATTAAGGCCTACTTGAATAAGAGTTTTTCAATGAAGGACCTTGGAGAAGCTGCTTATATATTACGCATCAAGATCTATAGAGATAGATCGAGACGCCTCATTGGTCTTTCATAGAGTACGTACTTTGACAAGATATTGAAGAAGTTCAAAATGGATTAGTCAAAGAAGGGGTTCTTGCCTGTATTACAAGGTACGAGATTGAGCACGGCTCAATGCCTGACCATGGCAGAAGATAGAGAAAAGATGAGTGTCGTCCCCTATGCCTGGGCCATAGGGTCTATCATGTATGCTATGCTGTGTACCAGACCTGATGTAAACCTTGCTGTGAGTTTGGTAGGAAGGTACCAAAGTAATCCCGGCATGGAACACTGGACAGCGGTCAAGAATATCCTGAAGTACCTGAAAAGGACTAAGGAAATGTTTCTCGTTTATGGAGGTGATGAAGAGCTCGTCGTAAAGGGTTATGTCGATGCTAGCTTCGACACAGATCTGGATGACTCTAAGTCACAAACCGGATATGTGTATATTTTGAATGGTGGGGCAGTAAGCTGGTGCAAGTGCAAGCAAAGCGTTGTGGCGGGATCTACATGTGAAGCGGAGTACATGGCAGCCTCGGAGGTAGCACTATTGGAAATATGCCCTAGAGGCAATAACAAAATGATTATTATTATATTTCTTTGTTCATGATAATTGTCTTTTATTCATGCTATAATTGTGTTATCCGAAAATCGTAATACATGTGTGAATACATATAGACACCAACATGTCCCTAGTAAGCCTCTAGTTGACTAGCTCATTGGTCAATAGATAGTCATGGTTTCCTTACTATGGACATTGGATGTCATTGATAACGAGATCACATCATTAGGAGAATGATGTGATGGACAAGAACCAATCCTAAACATAGCACAAGATCGTATAGTTCGTTCGCTAGAGTTTTTCCAATGTCAAGTATCTTTTCCTTAGACCATGAGATCGTGTAACTCCCGGATACCGTAGGAGTGCTTTGGGTGTACCAAACGTCACAACGTAACTGGGTGACTATAAAGGTATACTACGGGTATCTCCGAAAGTGTCTGTTGGGTTGACACGGATCAAGACTGGGATTTGTCACTCCGTATGACGGAGAGGTATCTCTGGGCCCACTCGGTAATGCATCATCATAATGATCTCAAAGTGACCAAGTGTCTGGTCACGGGATCATGCATTACGGTACGAGTAAAGTGACTTGCCAGTAACGAGATTGAACGAGGTATTGGGATACCGACGATCGAATCTCGGGCAAGTAACGTACCGATTGACAAAGGGAATTGTATACGGGGTTGCTTGAATCCTCGACATCGTGGTTCATCCGATGAGATCATCGAGGAGCATGTGGGAGCCAATATGGGTATCCAGATCCCGCTGTTGGTTATTGACCGGAGAGCCGTCTCGGTCATGTCTACATGTCTCCCGAACCCGTAGGGTCTACACACTTAAGTTTCGGTGACGCTAGGGTTGTAGAGATATGAATATGCAGTAACCCGAAAGTTGTTCGGAGTCCCGGATGAGATCCCGTACGTCACGAGGAGTTCCGGAATGGTCCAGAGGTGAAGAATTATATATAGGAAGTGTAGTTTCGGCCATCGGGAGAGTTTCGGGGGTCACCGGTATTGTACCGGGACCACCGGAAGGGTCCCGGGGGTCAACCGGGTGGGGCCACCCATCCCGGAGGGCCCCATGGGCTGAAGTGGGGAGGGGAACCAGCCCATAGTGGGCTGGTGCGCCCCCTTTGGCCCACCCCATGCGCCTAGGGTTGGGAACCCTAGGGTGGGGGGCGCCCCACCTGGCTTGGGGGGCACTCCACCCCTTGGCCGCCGGCCCCCCTAGGAGATCCCTCTCCTAGGGCCGCCCCCCCTATGGGAGCCTATATAAAGGGGGGGAGGGAGGGGCAGCCGCACCTTTGACTCTTGGCGCCTCCCTCTCCCCTGCTACACCTCTCCCTCTCGCAGAAGAACGGCGAAGCCCTGCTGCGGTGACTGCTGCATCCACCACCACGCCGTCGTGCTGCTGGATCTTCATCAACCTCTCCTCCCCCATTGCTGGATCAAGAAGGAGGAGACGTCATGCTGATCGTACGTGTGTTGAACACGGAGGTGCCGTCCGTTCGGCGCTAGGATCTCCAGTGATTTGGATCACGTCGAGTACGACTTCCTCATCCCCGTTCTTTGAACGCTTCCGTGCGTGATCTACAAAGGTATGTAGATGCAGTCCGATCACTCGTTGCTAGATGAACTCATAGATGGATCTTGGTGAAACCGTAGGAAAATTTTTGTTTTCTGCAACGTTCTCCAACAGTGGCATCATGAGCCAGGTTTATGCGTAGTTCTCTTTGCACGAGTAGAACACACTTTGTTGTGGGCGTAGATGTTGTCAACTTTCTTGCCGCTACTAGTCTTATTTTGCTTCAGCGGTATTGTGGGATGAAGCAGCCCGGACCAACCTTACACGTATGCTTACGTGAGACCGGTTCCACCGACTGACATGCACTAGTTGCATAAGGTGGCTGGCGGGTGTATGTCTCTCCCACTTTAGTTGGAGCGGATTCAACGAAAAGGGTCCTTATGAAGGGTAAATAGAAGTTGACAAATCATGTTGTGGCTTTAACGTAGGTAAGAAAACGTTCTTGCTAGAACCCTCTTGTAGCCATGTAAAACTTGCAACAACAATTAGAGGACGTCTAACTTGTTTTTGCAGCAAGTGTTTTGTGATGTGATATGGCCAAAGTTGTGATGAATGATGAATATATATGTGATATATGAGATTATGTTCTTGTAATAGGAATCACGACTTGCATGTCGATGAGTATGACAACCGGCAGGAGCCATAGGAGTTGTCTTTATTTTTTGTATGACCTGCGTGTCATTGAGAAACGCCATGTAAATTACTTTACTTTATTGCTAAACGTGTTAGCCATAGTAGTAGAAGTAATAGTTGGCGAGCAACTTCATGGAGACACGATGATGGAGATCATGATGATGGAGATCATGGTCTCATGCAGGTGACAAGATGATCATGGAGCCCCAAGATGGAGATCACAGGAGCTATATGATATTGGCCATATCATGTCACTATTATTTGATTGCATGAGATGTTTATCATGTTTTTGCATCTTGTTTACTTAGAACGACGGTAGTAAATAATATGATCCCTCATAATAATTTCAAGAAAGTGTTCCCCCTAACTGTGCACCGTTGCGACAGTTCGTTGTTTCGAAGCACCACATGATGATCGGGTGTGATAGATTCCAAACATTCACATACAACGGGTGTAAGACAGATTTACACATGCAAACACTTAGGTTGACTTGACGAGCCTAGCATGTACAGACATGGCCTCGGAACACAGAATACCGAAAGGTCGAGCATGAGTCGTATAGAAGATACGATCAACATGAAGATGTTCACCGATGTTGACTAGTCCGTCTCACGTGATGATCGGACACGGCCTAGTTAACTCGGATCATGTTATACTTAGATGACTGGAGGGATGTCTATCTAAGTGCGAGTTCAATGAATAATTTGATTAGATGAGAACTTAGTCTAAAATCTTTACAACATGTACTGTAGATCAAATGGCCAACGTTGTCCTCAACTTCAACGCGTTCCTAGAGAAAACCAAGCTGAAAGACGATGGCAGCAACTATACGGACTGGGTCCGGAACCTGAGGATCATCCTCATAGCTGCCAAGAAAGATTATGTCCTACAAGCACCGCTAGGTGAACCACCTGCTCTCCCTGCAGAACAAGACGTTATGAACGCTTGGCAGACACGTACCGATGATTACTCCCTCGTTCAGTGCGGCATGCTTTACACCTTAGAGCCGGGGCTCCAAAAGCGTTTTGAGAGACACGGAGCATATGAGATGTTTGAAGAGCTGAAAATGGTTTTTCAAGCTCATGCCCGGGTCGAGAGATATGAAGTCTCCGACAAGTTCTTCAGCTGTAAGATGGAGGAAAACAGTTCTGTCAGTGAGCACATACTCACTATGTCTGGGTTACATAACTGCTTGACTCAGCTGGGAGTTAATCTCCCGGATGACGCGGTGATTGACAGAATCCTTCAGTCGCTTCCACCGAGCTACAAGAGCTTTGTGATGAACTTCAATATGCAGGGGATGGAAAAGACCGTTCCTGAAGTATTTGCAATGCTGAAATCAGCAGAGGTAGAAGTCAAAAATGAACATCAAGTGTTGATGGTGAATAAAACCACTAAGTTCAAGAAGGGCAAGGTTAAGAAGAAGTTCAAGAAGGATGGCAAGGGAGTTGTCGCGCCCAGTAAGCAAGCTGCCGGGAAGAAGCCAAAGAATGGACCCAAGCCCGAGACTGAGTGCTTTTATTGCAAGGGAAGTGGTCACTGGAAGCAGAACTGCCCCAAATACTTAGCGGACAAGAAGGCCGGCAACACGAAAGGTATATGTGATATACATGTAATTGATGTGTACCTTACCAGTACTCATAGTAGCTCCTGGGTATTTGATACCGGTGCAGTTGCTCACATTTGTAACTCAAAGCAGGAGCTGCGGAATAAGCGGAGACTGGCGAACGACGAGGTGACGATGCGCGTCGGGAATGGTTCCAAGGTCGATGTGATCGCCGTCGGCACGCTACCTCTACATTTGCCTACGGGATTAGTTTTGAACCTCAATAATTGTTATTTAGTGCCAAGTTTGAGCATGAACATTGTATCAGGATCTCGTCTAATACGAGATGGCTACTCATTTAAATCCAAGAATAATGGTTGTTCTATTTATATGAGAGATATGTTTTATGGTCATGCTCCGATGGTGAATGGTTTATTCTTAATGAATCTCGAGCGTAATGCTACACATATTCATAGTGTGAGTACCAAAAGATGTAAGGTTGATAATGATAGTCCCACATACTTGTAGCACTGCCGCCTTGGTCACATAGGTGTCAAACGCATGAAGAAGCTCCATGCAGATGGACTTTTAGAGTCTCTTTATTACGAATCATTTGACACGTGTGAACCATGCCTCATGGGTAAAATGACCAAGACTCCGTTCTCAGGAACAATGGAGCGAGCAACCAACTTATTGGAAATCATACATACTGATGTGTGCAGTCCAATGAGTGTTGAGGCTCGCCGTGGTTATCGTTATGTTCTCACCCTCACTGATGACTTGAGTAGATATAGATATGTCTACTTAATGAAACACAAGTCTGAGACCTTTGAAAAGTTCAAGGAATTTCAGAGTGAGGTTGAGAATCAACGTGACAGGAAAATCAAGTTCTTGCGATCAGATCGTGGGGGAGAATACTTGAGTCACGAATTTGGCACACACTTAAGAAAATGTGGAATAGTTTCACAACTCACGCCGCCTGGAACACCTCAGCGTAATGGTGTGTCCGAACGTCGTAATCGCACTCTATTAGATATGGTGCGATCTATGATGTCTCTTACCGATTTACCGCTATCATTTTGGGGCTATGCTTTAGAGACTGCTGCATTCACTTTAAATAGGGCTCCGTCGAAATCCGTTGAGACGACACCGTATGAATTACGGTTTGGGAAGAAACCTAAGCTGTCGTTTCTAAAAGTTTGGGGATGCGATGCTTATGTCAAGAAACTTCAACCTGAAAAGCTAGAACCCTAGTCGGAAAAATGCGTCTTCATAGGATACCCTAAAGAAACTATTGGGTATACCTTCTACCTCAGATCCGAAGGCAAGATCTTTGTTGCCAAGAATGGATCCTTTCTAGAGAAAGAGTTTCTCTCGAAAGAAGCAAGTGGGAGGAAAGTAGAACTTGATGAAGTATTACCTCTTGAACCGGAAAGTAGCGCGACTCAAGAAAATGTTCCTGAGGTGCCTGCACCGACTATAGAGGAAGTTAATGATGATGATCATGAAACTTCAGATCAAGTTGCTACTGAACTTTGTAGGTCCACAAGGACACGTTCCGCACCAGAGTGGTACGGCAACCCTGTCTTGGAAATCATGTTGTTAGACAACGGTGAACCTTCGAACTATGAAGAAGCGATGGCGGGCCCGGATTCCGACAAATGGCTGGAAGCCATGAATTCCGAGATAGGATCCATGTATGAAAACGAAGTATGGACTTTGACTGACTTGCCCGATGATCGGCGAGCCATAGAAAATAAATGGATCTTTAAGAAGAAGACAAACGCGGATGGTAATGTGACCATATATAAAGCTCGGCTTGTCGCTAAGGGTTATCGACAAGTTCAAGGGGTTGACTACGATGAGACTTTCTCACCGGTAGCGAAGCTGAAGTCCGTCCAAATCATGTTAGCAATTGCCGCATTCTATGATTATGAGATATGGCAAATGGACGTCAAAACGACATTCCTTAATGGTTTCCTTAAGGAAGAATTGTATATGATGCAGCCGGAAGGTTTTGTCGATCCTAAGAATGCTGACAAGGTGTGCAAGCTCCAACGCTCGATTTATGGGTTGGTGCAAGCATCTCGGAGTTGGAACATTCACTTTGATGAGATGATCAAAGCGTTTGGGTTTATGCAGACTTATGGAGAAGCATGCGTTTACAAGAAAGTGAGTGGGAGCTCTGTAGCATATCTCATATTATATGTAGATGACATACTTTTGATGGGAAATGATATAGAGCTTTTGGACAGCATTAAGGCCTACTTGAATAAGAGTTTTTCAATGAAGGACCTTGGAGAAGTTGCTTATATATTAGGCATCAAGATCTATAGAGATAGATCAAGACGCCTCATAGGTCTTTCACAAAGCACATACCTTGATAAGATATTGAAGAAGTTCAATATGGATCAGTCTAAGAAGGGGTTCTTGCCTGTGTTGCAAGGTGTGAAATTGAGCTCAGCTCAATGTCCGACCACGGCAGAAGATATATAAGAGATGAGTGTCATCCCCTATGCCTCAGCCATAGGTTCTATTATGTATGCCATGATGTGTACCAGACCTGATGTAAACCTTGCCGTAAGTTTGGTAGGTAGGTACCAAAGTAATCCCGGCAAGGAACACTGGACAGCGGTCAAGAATATCCTGAAGTACCTGAAAAGCACTAAGGAAATGTTTCTCATTTATGGAGGTGACAAAGAGCTCGTCGTAAAGGGTTACGTCGATGCTAGCTTCGACACAGATCTGGATGACTCTAAGTCACAAACCGGATACGTGTATATGTTGAATGGTGGAGCAGTAAGCTGGTGCAGCTGCAAGCAGAGCGTCGTGGCGGGATCTACATGTGAAGCGGAGTACATGGCTGCCTCGGAGGCAGCACATGAAGCAATCTGGGTGAAGGAGTTCATCACCGACCTAGGAGTCATACCCAATGCGTCGGGGCCGATCAAGCTCTTCTGTGACAACACTGGAGCTATTGCACTTGCCAAGGAGCCCAGGTTTCACAAGAAAACCAGGCACATCAAGCGTCACTTCAACTCCATCCGTGAAAATGTTCAAGATGAAGACATAGAAATTTGTAAAGTACATACGGATCTGAATGTCGCAGATCCATTGGCTAAACCTCTCCCTAGGGCAAAACTTGATCAACACCAGAACTCTATGGGTGTTCGATTCATCACAATGTAACTAGATTATTGACTCTAGTGCAAGTGGGAGACTGTTGGAAATATGCCCTAGAGGCAATAATAAAAGGATTATTATTATATTTCCTTGTTCATGATAATTGTCTTTTATTCATGCTATAATTGTGTTAGCCGGAAATCGTAATACATGTGTGAATACATATAGACACCAACATGTCCCTAGTAAGCCTCTAGTTGACTATCTCGTTGGTCAATAGATAGTCATGGTTTCCTGACTATGGACATTGGATGTCATTGATAACGAGATCACATCATTAGGAGAATGATGTGATGGACAAGACCCAATCCTAGACATAGCACAAGATCGTATAGTTCGTTCGCTAGAGTTTTTCCAATGTCAAGTATCTTTTCCTTAGGCCATGAGATCGTGTAACTCCCGGATACCGTAGGAGTGCTTTGGGTGTACCAAACGTCACAACATAACTGGGTGACTATAAAGGTATACTACGGGTATCTCCGAAAGTGTCTGTTGGGTTGACACGGATCAAGACTGGGATTTGTCACTCCGTATGACGGAGAGGCATCTCTGGGCCCACTCGGTAATGCATCATCATAATGAGCTCAAAGTGACCAAGTGTCTGGTCACGGGATCATGCATTACAGTACGAGTAAAGTGACTTGCCGGTAACGAGATTGAACGAGGTATTGGGATACCGACGATCGAATCTCGGGCAAGTAACGTACCGATTGACAAAGGGAATTGTATACGGGGTTGCTTGAATCCTCGACATCATGGTTCATCCGATGAGATCATCGAGGAGCATGTGGGAGCCAACATGGGTATCCAGATCCCGCTGTTGGTTATTGACCGGAGAGCCGTCTCGGTCATGTCTACATGTCTCCCGAACCCGTAGGGTCTACACACTTAAGTTTTGGTGACACTAGGGTTGTAGAGATATGAATATGCAGTGACCCGAAAGTTGTTCGGAGTCCCGGATGAGATCCCGGACGTCACGAGGAGTTCCGGAATGGTCCAGAGGTGAAGAATTATATATAGGAAGTGTCCCGGTATTGTACCGGGACCACCGGAAGGGTCCCGGGGGTCCACCGGGTGGGGCCACCCATCCCGGAGGGCCCCATGGGCTGAAGTGGGAAGGGGAACCAGCCCATAGTGGGCTGGTGCGCCCCCTTTGGCCCACCCCATGCGCCTAGGGTTGGGAAACCTAGGGTGGGGGGCGCCCCACCTAGCTTGGGGGGCACTCCACCCCTTGGCCGCCCCCCCCCCCTACGAGATCCCATCTCCTAGGGCCGGCGCCCCCCCTAGGGGAGCCTATATAAAGGGGGGAGGGAGGGGCAGCCGCACCTTTGACTCTTGGCGCCTCCCTCTCCCCTGCTACACCTCTCCCTCTCGCAGAAGAACGGCGAAGCCCTGATGCGGTGACTGCTGCATCCACCACCACGCCGTCGTGCTGCTGGATCTTCATCAACCTCTCCTCCCCCTTGCTCGATCAAGAAGGAGGAGACGTCACGCTGACCGTACGTGTGTTGAACATGGAGGTGCCGTCCGTTCGGCGCTAGGATCTCCGGTGATTTGGATCATGTCGAGTACGACTTCCTCATCCCCGTTCTTTGAACGCTTCCGCGCGTGATCTACAAAGGTATGTAGATGCAATCCGATCACTCGTTTCTAGATGAACTCATAGATGGATCTTGGTGAAACCGCAGGAAAATTTTTGTTTTCTGCAACATTCTCCAACAGTGGCATCATGAGCCAGGTTTCTGCGTAGTTCTCTTTGCACGAGTAGAACACAATTTGTTGTGGGCGTAGATGTTGTCAACTTTCTTGCCGCTACTAGTCTTATTTTGCTTCAGCGGTATTGTGGGATGAAGCGGCCCGGACCAACCTTACACGTACGCTTACGTGAGACCGGTTCCACCGACTGACATGCACTAGTTGCATAAGGTGGCTGGTGGGTGTCTGTCTCTCCTACTTTAGTTGGAGCGGATTCGACGAAAAGGGTCCTTATGAAGGGTCAATAGAAGTTGACAAATCGACGAAAATGGTTATTATTATATTTCTTTGTTCATGATAATTGTCTATTGTTCATGCTATAATTGTATTATCCGGAAATCATAATACATGTGTGAATACATAGACCACAACACGTCCCTAGTGAGCCTCTAGTTGACTAGCTCGTTGATCAAAGGATAGTCATGGTTTCCTGACTATGGACATTAGATGTCATTGATAACGGGATCACGTCATTAGGAGAATGATGTGATGGGCAAGAGCCAATCCTAAGCTTAGCTCAAAGATCATGTAGTTCATTTGCTGTAGCTTTTCTGAATGTCAAGTATCATTTCCTTAGACCATGAGATTGTGCAACTCCCGGATACCGTAGGAGTGCCTTGGATGTGCCAAACGTCACAACGTAACTGGGTGACTATGAAGGTACATTACAGGTATCTCCGAAAGTGTCTGTTGGGTTGGCACGAATCGAGACTGGGATTTGTCACTCCGTATGACGGTGAGGTATCTCTGGGCCCACTTGGTAATGCATCATCATAATGAGCTCAGTGTGATCAAGTGGTTGATCACGGGATCATGCATTACGGTACGAGTAAAGTGACTTGCCAGTAACGAGATTGAACAAGGTATTGGGATACCGACGATCGAGTCTCGGGCAAGTAACGTACTGATTGACAAAGGGAATTGAATACGGGATTGATTAAGTCCTCGACATCGTGGTTCATCCGATGAGATCATCGAGGAGCATGTGGGAGCCAACATGGTTATCCAGATCCCGCTGTTGGTTATTGACCAGAGAGGCTTCTCGGTCATGTCTGCGTGTCTCCCGAACCCGTAGGGTCTACACACTTAAGGTTCGGTGACGCTAGGGTTGTAGAGATATTAGTATGCAGTAACCCGTCGGAGTCCCGGATGAGATCCTGGATGTCACAAGGAGTTCCGGAATGGTCCGGAGGTAAAGATTATATATAGGAAGTCTAGTTTCGGCCAGCGGGAAGGTTTCGGGGATTACCGGTATTGTACCGGGACCACCGGAAGGGTCCCGGGGGTCCACCGGATGGGGCCACCTATCCCGGAGGGCCCCATGGGCTGAAGTGGCATGGGAACCAGCCCCTGATGGGCTGGTGCACCCCACCCAAGGGCCCAAGGCGCCTAGGGTTGGAAACCCTAGGGGGCCATTGCCCCCGAGGGGCATGCGCCCCCCTGGTTGGAAACCCTAAGGGGGCCGTTGCCCCCAGGGCCCCCCCTTTTAGATGGGATCTCCAAGGGGGCATGCGCCCCCCCTACAGTGGACGGGAGGGAGGGCAGCCGCACCTTTGCTCTTGGCGCCGCCCTCTCCCTCCGTAACACCCCTCCTCCCCGCTTGTGCTTGGCGAAGCCCTGCCGGGATCCTGATGCATCCACCACCACACCGTCGTGCTGCTGGATGTTCATCAACCTCTCCTTCCCCTTTGCTGGATCAAGAAGGAGGAGACGTCTGCCCAACCGTACGTGTGTTGAACGCGGAGGTGATGTCCGTTCGGCACTTGGTCATCGGTGATTTGGATCACGGCGAGTACGACTCCATCATCCCCGTTCACTTGAACGCTTCCGCTCGCGATCTACAAGGGTATGTAGATGCACTACTATTCCCCTCGTTGCTAGAATACTCCATAGATTGATCTTGGTGATGCGTAGAAATTTTTTAATTTCTGCTACGATCCCCAATAGCTTTCCTTCCAAAAATAAGTTCCATGAAGTTTCAGGTCAATTGGACTCCGTTTGATTTTTCCTTTTCTGCGATACTCTAAAACAAGGAAAAACCAGAAACTGGCACTGGGCTCTGGGTTAATAGGTTAGTCCCAAAAATCATATAAAATAGCATATAAATGCATATAAAACATCCAAGGTTGATAATATAATAGCATGGAACAATCAAAAATTATAGATACGTTGGAAACGTATCAGGGGCGCGCCAGGAGGAGTCCTACTCCTACCGGGAGTAGGACTCCCACCCTTTTCCTTGTTGGACTAGGAGAGGAGGGGAAAAGAGGAGGGCGGGAGGATGGAAAGGGGGCGCCGCCCCCATCTCCTTGTCCTATTCGGACTAGGGGGAGGGGCGTGCGGCCCTGCCCTGGCCGCCTCTCCTCTTCTCCACAAGGCCCACTATGGCACATTAAGCTCCCGGGGGGGTCCGGTAACCTCTCGGTACTCCGGTAAAATCCCGATTTCACCCGGAACACTTCTGATATCCAAACATAGGCTTCCAATATATCAATCTTCATGTCTCGACCATTTCGAGACTCCTCGTCATGTCCGTGATCACATTGGGGACTCCGAACAACCTTCGGTACATCAAAACATATAAACTCATAATATAACTGTCGTCGAAACGTTAAGCGTGCGGACCCTACGGGTTCGAGAACTATGTAGACATGACCGAGACACGTCTCCGATCAATAACTAATAGCGGAACTTGGATGCTCATATTGCCTCCCACATATTCTACGAAGATCTTTATCGGTCATACCGCATAACAACATACGTTGTTCCCTTTGTCATCGGTATGTTACTTGCCCGAGATTCGATCGTTGGTATCTCAATACCTAGTTCAATCTCGTTACCGGCAAGTCTCTTTACTCGTTCTGTAATACATCATCCCGCAACTAACTCATTAGTTGCAATCCTTGCAAGGCTTAAGTGATGTGCATTACCGAGAGGGCCCAGAGATACCTCTCCGACAATCGGAGTGACAAATCCTAATCTCGAAATACGCCAACCCAACAAGTACCTTCGGAGACACCTGTAGAGCACCTTTATAATCACCCAGTTATGTTGTGACGTTTGGTAGCACACAAAGTGTTCCTCCTGTAAACGGGAGTTGCATAATCTCATAGTCATAGGAACATGTATAAGTCATGAAGAAAGCAATAGCAACAAACTAAATGATCAAGTGCTAAGCTAACAGAATGGGTCAAGTCAATCACATCATTCTCCTAATGATGTGATCCCGTTAATCAAATGACAAGTCATGTCTATGGTTAGGAAACATAACCATCTTTGATCAACGAGCTAGTCAAGTAGAGGCATACTAGTGACACTCTATTCGTCTACGTATTCATACATGTATTATGTTTCCAGTTAATACAATTCTAGCATGAATAATAAACATTTATCTTGATATAAGGAAATAAATAATAACTTTATTATTGCCTCTAGGGCATATTTCCTTCAGTCTCCCACTTGCACTAGAGTCAATAATCTAGTTCACACCGCCATGTGATTTAATACCAATAGTTCACATCACCATGTGATTAACACCCATAGTTCACATCGACATGTGACCAACACCCAAAGGGTTTACTAGAGTCAATAATCTAGTTCACATCACTATGTGATTAGCACCCAAAGAGTACTGAGGTGTGATCATGTTTTTCTTGTGAGAGAAGTTTAGTCAACGGGTCTGCCACATTCAGATCCGTAAGTATTTTGCAAATTTCTATGTCAACAATGCTCTGCACGGAGCTACTCTAGCTAATTGCTCCCACTTTCAATATGTATCCAGATTGAGATTTAGAGTCATCTGGATCAGTGTCAAAATTTGCATCGACGTAACCCTTTATGAAGAACCTTTTTTTGTCACCTCCATAATCGAGAAACATATCCTTATTCCACCAAGGATGATTTTGACCGATGTCCAGTGATCTACTCCTAGATCACTATTGTACTCCCTTGCCAAAATCAGTGTTGGGTATACGCTACCTCTTGAGCATCGTGTCGGTTTTCCCCGAAGAGGAAGGGATGATGCAGCAAAGTAGCGTAAGTATTTCCCTCAGTTTTTGAGAACCAAGGTATCAATCCAGTAGGAGGCTACGCGCAAGTCCCTCGTACCTGCACAAAACAAATAAATCCTCGCAGCCAATGCAAATAGGGGTTGTCAATCCCTATAAGGCCACTTACGAGAGTTAGATCTAATAGATATGATAAAGATAATATTTTTGGTATTTTTATGATAAAGATGCAAAGTAAAATAAAGGCAAAGTAAATAGCAAAGTAGTAGGAGAACAATATGATAAAGATAGACCCGGGGGCCATAGGTTTCACTAGTGGCTTCTCTCAAGAGCATAAGTATTTTACGGTGGGTGAACAAATTACTGTTGAGCAATTGACAGAATTGAGCATAATTATAAGAATATCTAGGCATGATCATGTATATAGGCATCACGCCCGAGACAAGTAGACAGACTCCTGCCTGCATCTACTACTATTACTCCACTCATCGACCGCTATCCAGCATGCATCTAGAGTATTAAGTTAAAAACGGAGTAACACCTTAAGCAAGATGACATGATATAGAGGGATAGACTCATGCAATATGAAGAAAACCCCATCTTGTTATCCTCGATGGCAACAATACAATACGTGCCTTGCTGCCCTTACTGTCACCGGGAAAGGACACTGCAAGATTGAACCCAAAGCTAAGCACTTCTCCCATTGCAAGAAAGATCAATCTAGTAGGCCAAACCAAACTGATAATTCGAAGAGACTTGCAAAGATAACCAATCATACATAAAAGAATTCAGAGAAGATTCAAATATTGTTCATAGATAGACTTGATCATAAACCCGCAATTCATCGGTCTCAACAAACACACCGCAAAAAGAAGATTACATCGAATAGTTCTCCACAAGAGAGGGGGAGAACATTGTATTGAGACCAAAAAGAGAGAAGAAGCCATCTAGATACTAACTATGGACCCGTAGGTCTGAGGTAAACTACTCACACTTCATCGGAGGGGCTATGGTGTTGATGTAGAAGCCCTCCGTGATGGATGCCCCCTCTGGCGGAGCTCCGGAATAGGCCCCAAGATGGGATCTCGTAGATGCAAAAAGTTACGCCGGTGGAATTAGGGTTTTGGCTCCTGCTCTGATCGTTTGGGGGTACGTGGATATATATAGGAGGAAGAAGTACATCGGTGGAGCAACAGGGGGCCCACGAGGGTGGGGGCGCGCCTGGTAGGGTAGGGCACGCCCCCTACCTCGTGGTCTCCTGTTACATGCCTTGACGTAGGGTCCAAGTCTCCCGGGTCTTATCTGTTGAGAAAATCGCGTTCCCGAAGGTGTCATTCCGTTTGGAGTCCGTTTGATATTCATTTTCTTCAAAACCCTAAAACAGGCAAAAAAACAGCAATTCTGGGTTGGGCCTCCAGTTAATAGGTTAGTCCCAAAAATAATATAAAAGTGGGTAATAAAGCCCAATAATGTCCAAAACAGTAGATAATATAGCATGGAGCAATCAAAAATTATAGATACGTTGGAGACGTATCAAGCATCCCCAAGCTTAATTCCTGCTCGTCCATAAGTAGGTAGATGATAAAAACAGAATTTTTGACCCGGAGTGCTACTTGGCATAATTTTAACGTAATTCTTCTTAATTGTGGTATGAATATTCAGATCCGAAAGATTCAAGACAAAAGTTCATATTGACATAAAAATAATAATACTTCAAGCATACTAACTAAGCAATTATGTCTTCTCAAAATAACATGGCCAAAGAAAGTTCATCCCTACAAAATCATATGGTTTAGTCATGTTTCATTTCGTCACACAAGAATGCTCTCATCATGCACAACCCTGATGACAAGCCAAGCAATTGTTTCATACTTTAGTAATCTCAAACCTATAAACTTTCACGCAATATATGAGCGCGAGCCATGGACATAGCACTATGGGTGGAATAGAATATAATGGGGGGGTTATGTGGAGAAGACAAAAAAGGAGATAGTCTCACATCAACGAGGATAATCAATGGGCTATGGAGATGCCCACCTATTGATGTTAATGCAAGGAGTAGGGATTCCCATGCAACGGATGCACTAGAGTTATAAATGTATGAAAGCTCAACAAAAGAAACTTGTGGGCGTGCATCCAACTTGCTTGCTCACGAAGACCTAGGGCACTTGACGAGGCCCATTGTTGGAATATGAAAGTGACAAAACAAGAGACTCTCCATCATGAAGATTATGGTGCTACTTTGAAGCACAAGTGTGGCAAAGGATAGTAACATTGTCCCTTCTCTCTTTTTCTCTCATTTTTTTGGGCCTTCTCTTTTTAATGGCCTTTCTCTCTTTTTTTATATTCCTCACTTGGCACAATGCTCTAGAAAATGATGATCATCACACTTCTATTTATTTACAACTCAATGATTACAACTCGATACTAGAACAAAAGATGACTCTATATGAATGCCTCCGGCGGTGTACCGGGATATGCAATGGACCAAGAGTGACATGTATGAAGGAATTATGAATGGTGGCTTTGCCAAAAAGACTATGTCAACTACATGATCATGCTAAGCAATATTACAATAATGAATGTGTCATGATGAACGGAATGATGGAAAGTTGCATGGCAATATATCTCGGAATGGCTATGGAAATGCCATAATAGGTAGGTATGGTGGCTGTTTTGAGCAAGATATAAGGAGGTTTATGTGTGAAAGAGTGTATCATATCACGGGGTTTGGATGCATCGGCGAAGTTTGCGTCAACTCTCAATGTGAGAAAGGGCAATGCATGGTACCGAAGAGGCTAGCAAGGATGGAAGGGTGAGAGTGTGTATAATCCATGGACTCAACATTAGTCATAAAGAACTCACATACTTATTGCAAAAATCTACAAGTCATCAAAAACCTCGGTACTACGTGCATGCTCCTAGGGGGATAGATTGGTAGGAAAAGACCATCGCTCGTCCCCGACCGCCACTCATAAGGAAGAAAATCAAATAACACATCATGTTTCAAATTTGTTGCATAACGTTTACCATACGTGCATGCTACGGGACTTGCAAACCTCAACACAAGTATTTCTCAATTTCACAACTACTCAACTGGCACGACTTTGACATTATTACCTCCATATCTCAAAACAATCATCAAGCATCAAACTTCTCTTAGTATTCAAAACACTCTTAAGAAAATTTTACTAACTTTGAATACCTAGCAAATTAGGATTGTAAGCAAATTACCATGCTATTCAGACTCTCAAAATAATCTAAGTGAAGCATGAGAGATCAATAGTTTCTATAAAACAAATCCACCACCGTGCTCTAAAGATATAAGTGAAGTACTAGAGCAAAAATTATATAACTCAAGATATAAGCGAAGCATATAGAGTATTCTAACAAATTCCAAATCATGTATGGCTCTCTCAAAAGGTGTGTACAGAAACGATGATTGTGGTAAACTAACAAGCAAAGACTCAAATCATACAAGACGCTCCAAGCAAAACACATATCATGTGGCGAATAAAAATATAGCTCCAAGTAAAGTTACCGATATAAGTAGACGAAAGAGGGGATGCCTGCCGGGGCATCCCCAAGCTTTGGCTTTTAGTTGTCCTTAGATTATCTTGGGGGTGCCATGGGCATCCCCAAGCTTAGGCTCTTGCCACTCCTTGTTCCATAATCCATCAAATCTTTACCCAAAACTTGAAAACTTCACAACACAAAACTTAAAGTAGAAAATCTCGTGAGCTCCGTTAGCGAAAGAAAACAAAAGACCACTTCAAGGTACTGTAATGAACTCATTATTTATTTATATTGGTGTTATACCTACTGTATTCCAACTTCTCTATGGTTTATAAACTATTTTACTGGCCATAGATTCATCAAAATAAGCAAACAACACACGAAAAACAGAATCTGTCAAAAACAGAACAGTCTGTAGTAATCTGTAGCTAGCGCAAGATCTGGAACCCCAAAAATTCTAAAATAAATTGCTGGACGTGAGGAATTTATATATTAATCATATTCAAAAAGAATTAACTAAATATCACTTTCCAAATAAAAATTTCAGCAGTTCTCGTGAGCGCTAAAGTTTCTATTTTTTACAGCAAGTTCAACAAGACTTTCCCCAAGTCTTCCCAACGGTTCTACTTGGCACAAACACTAATTAAACACAAAAAAAACACAACCAAAACAGAGGCTAGATAAATTATTTATTACTAACATCAAGGAAAAATATTGGGTTGTCTCCCAACAAGCGTTTTTCTTTAAAGCCTTATAGCTAGGCATTGATAATTTTAATGATGCTCACATGAAAGACAAGAATTGAAGCACAAAAGGAGCATCATAAAGCATGTGACAAACACATCTAAGTCTAACATACTTCCTATGCATAGGCATCTTATAGGCAAACAAATTATCAAGGCAAGCAAAAACTAGCATATGCAAGGAAGAGGAAAGAAACAATAGCAATCTCAACATAACGAGAGCTAATTTAGTAACATGAAAATTTCTACAACCATATTTTCCTCTCTCATAGTAATTACATGTAGGATCATAAGCAAATTCAACAATATATCTATCACATAAAATATTCTCAACATGATCCACATGCATGCAAAGTTGGCACTTTTCTGAAATAGTGGGATTAACATTAACTAAAGTCATGACCTTCCTGTCGTGGTTCTAACTCTGACAGTGATGTAGGGGGGTATGTATGGAGAGGCTAGATCTTAGCTATGGAGGAGTTGTAAGCACACGAGGATTACAAGTTCAGGCCCTTCTCGGAGGAAGTAACAGCCCTTCGTCTCGGTGCCCGGAGGCGGTCGACTGAATTATGTGTGTATGAATAACCGGGGTGCGAACCCTTGATACTGAGGAGGGGGTGGCTTATATAGAGTTCGCCAGGCCCCTCCAGCCCTCAGTAATGCAGGGTTTTAAAGTACATTAAGACTGGGGGTTACTGGTAACGCCCCTAATAAAGTGCTATGATGACCATAAAAGCTACTTAATGACCGACCGTTTGCGTGCAGGGTGACTTTAGATCTCCTGGCAGTCGAGTGGTTGGAATTTGGTCGAGTGATTGCTTCGTGGTCGAGTGTCTTGAATCTGTCGAGTGGGATACCTCCAAGTCGATTGAAAGGTGACTTCTTCTAGGGATGTCCTTGGGTAGGGTACTTAGGACAGGTCCATGCCCCTATCCTAGGTACATAGCTTCATCATTAGCCCCCGAATGGATCGAGGTTCGAGTGGGGAAGGAGTTGGGGATCTTTCCGACTGGTTCTTCATGTTATATGAACGTCTTGTTTTGGATCAATTGTCACGGATGACGTCGTCAACTTCTTTCAGTCGCCTTGATCCATTCTTGGCCTCTTGTC
Organism: Triticum aestivum; assembly: GCF_018294505.1. Lineage (NCBI taxonomy): Eukaryota > Viridiplantae > Streptophyta > Magnoliopsida > Poales > Poaceae > Triticum > Triticum aestivum. The sequence continues at coordinate 716,862,802 of NC_057800.1, forward strand.
GAGTGAATTTCTTTACTTGTGAAGTTCCGAGTGACGGTGTGAAAGGGATCTTCTGTTTGACGAGTTGTTCTGCGGCCCGCGGATTTTGCGGGATTTGAATTTCGGGAAGCGCGCGGGACGGGGGCGGCCGCAGTAATCGGATGGGATAGGACGGAAGCTCCTCGATCCCCGCGCCACCTTTTTCGCCACGTACCGCGCGCGCCTGTTGCGGGATTTGACGGGATTGCCTGGGCCTACCAGTCAGCCACTCGGAAGCGACCTCTTATAAGCTGCCGGCTCGGGACCCCCGAACAGTGCGCCTTCACTTTTCCCCCTTCCTTCACAAGATCCTCCGCCACCTCCGCTCCCACCTTGGTGCCGTAGGTCTGTTCGAGCTTCGCCGGCGACGATGGTGAAGGAGAAGACGTCGGCTCTGGAGCGCGCGAAGAAGGCGGCGGTGCAGGGGAAGGGGAAGAAGTCCGCTCGGGGCGGATCTTCCTCGAGGACTGCTCTGCCCAAGGATTGGATCCAGGGCGACTGGATGCCGTCGGTGATTCGGCAGGATGATCTCGATGATCTGGTCGAGGGGGGATTCATTCCCCACGAATCTGCGCGCCTCCCGGGGAAAGAAGTCGAACCCCAGCCTCTTGATGGTGAGTGCGTCCTCCTCGCCACCCATATCGATCGTGGATTCTCTCTGCCTCCTCATCCTTTTTTCCGGAGCTTCTTGAACTTCTTCGGAGCGCAGCTCCATCACTTTACTCCCAATTCTATTGTGTATCTTGCTGCTTTCGTTTCCTTGTGTGAAAACTTCTTGGGTTGCCGCCCCCATTGGGGACTCTTCAAGCACATCTTCACTTGCCGCTCTCAGTCGGTCAAGAAGGCCAAGTCGAGTGACGAACGGACGCAGGTGATCCAGCTGTGCGGGGGCCTGGCGATCCAGATGAGGGGAAAAAGTTCCTTTCCGTCTATCACTTTTCCCGAGTCAGTCCGTGGGTGGCAGTCGACTTGGTTTTACTGTAAAGACCAGGTGACCCCAGGACAGTCGACTGGGCTTCCCCCTTTTTCTCTGAATCGAGCACAAAAACCTGCCTCTCTGAAAGTGACGCCGGAGGAAAAGGCGCAAGTCAAGGTGCTGGTCGGTCGAGTGGTTCAGCTTGTCCGCGAGGGTGTGACTGGCATGGACTTGTTGGAAGTCTTCCTTCGGAGGCGCATCCAACCGCTTCAGGCTCGTGACCACCCGATGTGGCTGTACTCGGGTCTCGAAGACACCACTCGGATTCACCCAGAGGAGGTCACTGACGAGATGTTGGAAGGGTGGCTGTCGAGTATCACAGGGAACAAGGACAACCCCCGAGGAGCCAGGAGGATTCCTCCACTCGACCAAACATACGAAGTGGACAAGGTCTGACCTTGCGTTTCCGACTGTGATCTTGCTTTCTTTATTTGTTCTTTTTGGATCAGTCGATTGACTTTTGTCTCGTTTGTTGTCCTCTAGGCCACTACTGAGATGTACTCGACACCCAATGGAGCACAGGAGCAGGCCGAGGAAGGAGAGGCGAGCGGAGGCGAAAGTGGAGACGAGGGAGAAGAGTGGGAATCTGACGGCGAAGGAGAGGGGGATGACGACGACGACTCCAGTGAAGAGGAGGAGGAAGAAGTCGAACCTCCCCGCTCGGAACGGCGATCCAAGCTTACACACGACCCTGCGCGGGAACGTGGTAAGGCGACTGTCCCTGTTGGGCAGTCGTCGAAGCGCCCTCGGACCTCATCTCCAGCGCCGACAGAAAAAGCTCCCAAGCACCCACGCGCGACGCCGTCCAAGCCGCCCAAGGCTCTGCCCAAGATGAAGATGACTGTCCCCACCATTTCTGGGTAATAGTAGAATTTGTTTTCCTTTGTCGAACGTGACGGACTCTTGGTCGACTCATTGAATAAGCTGACTGACTTTCGAAATTTGCAGTGCTGCCACCTCGGAGATCTCCGCCAAGGACGATGATCAAGAGATGGAAGACGCTGTTACCTCCAACCCCGGTACGATTACTGATGCTCTGCTTTTAGTCGACTGACGATTTCTTATAATTCCGGTCGATTGGATTTTTCTTGTAGCTCCTCCTCATGTCATTGACCTCCCTGATGATGACGACGAAGTGCCGCTGAGGGCGCGAAGGAACAGGAGGGCGCCGGCTGGCAAGACCCCACAAACTACTCCGGCGCCTGAGGCCGCAGTCCGGGAGGGTGGTGATACCACTCGGGTTTCTGTGACCTTCGCTGAACCTCTGACGAGTGTCCGGCCTTCGACGTCGACTGCAAATCCGCCTTCGCTTTTTGCCACACACCACGTCCCTGAGGACCAAGTGGGTGCCGCTAAAGAGGCTATACGCCAGGCGGGGATCATGATGGAGCAAGTGAAGGTGGTTCGGGAAGCCAGCCAAGCAGCTTATGACGCGAGCTCAGCTCTTCAGAGCAACGTCCAGGTCAGTCGATTCACCGCTTGTTCTGTTAGGATATGCTATCTGAAGAATCTCTTTTCCGAAGATCTTTATATCTGTACACCCACTGGGTGTGTCTATTAATCTTTTTGACGAGTGGGGGCACGCTAAGTGCACCCACTGGGTGTAGTCCCCGAGACTACGGTGGACTGCTGGCAGTCGACTGTAGTCTTTATATTGTGTTGCTTTAGCTGAACTTCTTCACTCGGTCTGGTCAGGCCATGTCGAATGGAACTGTACACGGTCGGCTGCGGGCAGTCGATTTTTTTTGGTCGAACCAGTGGGGGCACGCTGAGTGCACCCACTGGGTGTAGTCCCCGAGACTACTGTCGAATGTTTTTGATTCGGCTGTAGTCTTAGAAACGCCATCATTGTCTCTTGGTTACTCGGAAGCAACTTATCTTGGATGTCTGTCGACTGATTTTTTGCAGAAATCCTGCGAACTTGTGGCTCGCTACACTGAGTTGGAGAACAAACAGATCCAGCTGAACCTTGACTTGAAGCTTGCTCAGGAGAACTTGCAGAAGGCGAGGGACGAAGCAAAAGGTATGGCTGGTGAGCTTTTGTCGACTGTCCTTTCTTTCTGGCCGTCCTCGATGTTGATCTCACTTGCTGTTTCGCAGACAAAATGGAGGAGGCTCTGAAGAAGAAGGATCAAGACCTTGCCGAAGCGCAGAAGGAGGCCCTGAACAAAACGAAGCTTGCTGAAGAAAAACTGGCTTCAGTCGGTACTCTTGAAAAGGAAAACTCCAGGCTGAAAACTGCTCTCGACGCGGCTAATCGAGAGGTCAGCCGTCTGAAGAATGGCAATATAGCTCTGAATGACAAGGCAAGTGAACTGGCGGGGAAGAGGAACGATCTGGAGGCTTATCTCGGTGGACTCGCCAAGAAGCTGTTCGTCATGCTCGAGGGTAATTACTCCGGCCCGACTGACTTGCAGTTACCAAATCTGCGTAGAGCCACTGACTTATCCTTGAATTGTGTTTACAGAATTCTGCCAGAACTTCGAAGAGGAGACCAGTCGAGTGGAGACAGACTTGGACCCCATCAATTCTCCAGTGAAGGACGAGGCTGCTATGAACGTGCTCCGACTGGAATCTCGTGTTGCCGGCGTTGTTGACTATCTTGCTCGGTTGAAGGTTGCGATGTCACGGATCGACACGTCGCTCTGGCCTAGGACGACGCTTCAGAATGACCTCGAGTCCCTGATGACTCGACTGAATGAAGTCCCAGGTCGAGTGGCGGAATGGAAGAAATCTTCTGCTAGATGTGGCGCTGACGTCGCTCTGTCTCTGGTCCGCGTCCACTGCAAGGAGGCGCGAGAAGAAAAGTTGGCCGCCATCCAAGTTGCCAATACCAGGAAGCACAACTTTCAAGACTTCATGGAGACTTTCATTGCTGCTGCCACTCGCATTGCAGACGGGATCGACTTGGACGAGTTCGTCGCCCCTTCCAGTCCTCCGCATGAGGAATAAAAACTTTTATGCTTCACTTTAAATTTGCCTCGGAATGCCGAGTGGATTTTGTAACCGTTAAACTCTGTCGAGCTGGAGGCTCGAGTACTTTGATCTGCGGTCTAGAACCTTTGGATCTTATCTGAACTTGATTTATCGTTGAATATCTTCATGAATTATCTGTCGAGTGGAACTTGTTCTTCACTCGAAATAACTTTGTATTTGTGGTGCAACTCCGAAGGAGAAGGTAGCAGTCGATTTGCACCTCGTCGTCCTTGCGGATTGGGATGTGTTCCGTACTTAGGCGAGCACTGGGCTGCAGCTAAGCCTCCGAGTGGAAGGTCTGCTCTCCACTCGGTAGGATTTTAAAAACTTAGGCGAGTACTGGACTGCAGCTAAGCCCCCGAGTGGGAGGTCTGCTCTCCACTCGGTAGGATTTTTTCAAACTTAGGCGAGTACTGGACTGCAGCTAAGCCCCCGAGTGGGAGGTCTGCTCTCCACTCGGTAGGATTTTTTCAAACTTAGGCGAGTACTGGACTGCAGCTAAGACCCCGAGTGGGAGGTCTGCTCTCCACTCGGTAGGATTTTTTCAAACTTAGGCGAGTACTGGGCTGCAGCTAAGCCTCCGAGTGGGAGGTCTGCTCTCCACTCGGTAGGATTTTTTCAAACTTAGGCGAGTACTGGACTGCAGCTCAAGCCCCCGAGTGGGAGGTCTGCTCTCCACTCGATAGGATTTTTCAAACTTAGGCGAGTACTGGGCTGCAGCTAAGCCCCCGAGTGGGAGGTCTACTCTCCACTCGTAGGATTTTTTCAAACTTAGGCGAGCACTGGGCTGCAGCTAAGCCTCCGAGTGGGAGTCTGGCTCACCACTCGGTAGGATTTTAAACACTTAGGGGAGCACTGGGCTGCAGCTAAGCCTCCGAGTGGGAGTCTGGCTCACCACTCGGTAGGATTTTTAAACACTTAGGCGAGCACTGGGCTGCAGCTAAGCCTCCGAGTGGGAGTCTGGCTCACCACTCGATAGGATTTTTAAACACTTAGGCGAGCACTGGGCTGCAGCTAAGCCTCCGAGTGAGAGTCTGGCTCACCACTCGGTAGGATTTTTAAACACTTAGGCGAGCACTGGGCTGCAGCTAAGCCTCCGAGTGGGAGTTGGCTCACCACTCGGTAGGATTTTTAAACACTTAGGCGAGCACTGGGCTGCAGCTAAGCCTCCGAGTGGGAGTCTGGCTCACCACTCGGTAGGATTTTTAAACACTTAGGCGAGCACTGGGCTGCAGCTAAGCCTCCGAGTGGGAGTCTGGCTCACCACTCGGTAGGATTTTTAAACACTTAGGCGAGCACTGGGCTGCAGCTAAGCCTCCGAGTGGGAGTCTGGCTCACCACTCGGTAGGATTTTTAAACACTTAGGCGAGCACTGGCTGCAGCTAAGCCTCCGAGTGGGAGTCTGGCTCACCACTCGGTAGGATTTTTTTTACAAACTTAGGCGAAACGGATTCGCAGCTAAGCCACCCACTGGGGGATTTCACACGCAAACAAAAGCAACAACAATTATAGGAAAATTTGTAACACTCTTGTCTTTGATAAATAGACTACAGAAGTTTTTCTTATTACATCTCATCCGAGTGAGAATTCAAGTGTGAAAGGGGCGGAGCAGTTCTGCATTCCAAGCTCGTGGCTCATCGATCTGGCGATCGACATTGTAAAGGTGATACGCTCCATTGTGGAGGACTCTGGTGACGATGAAGGGACCTTCCCAAGTAGGAGCGAGCTTGTGTGGTTTCTGTTGATCCACTCGGAGGACCAAATCTCCTTCTTGGAAGGCTCGACTCTTCACATTTCTGGCATGGAATCGACGCAAGTCTTGCTGATAAATGGTCGATCGGATCATAGCCATTTCTCTTTCTTCTTCCAGGAGGTCGACTGCGTCTTGCCGGGCTTGTTCTGCTTCATCTTCGGTATAAAGCTCGACTCGGGGTGCATTGTGAAGTAGATCACTCGGCAGGACTGCTTCCGCTCCGTAAACCAGAAAGAACGGAGTTCTTCCAGTCGACCGATTCGGGGTGGTCCTCAATCCCCACAGAACTGACGGAAGCTCGTCGACCCAAGCGCCTGCTGCGTGCTTGAGATCACGCATCAGCCGAGGCTTTAGTCCTTTGAGAATCAGACCATTTGCCCTTTCTGCTTGTCCATTCGACTGGGGGTGGGCGACCGATGCGTAGTCGACTCGTGTGCCTTGAGAGGCGCAAAAAGCTCTGAACTTGTCTGAATCAAAGTTTGACCCATTGTCGGTGATGATGCTATGCGGGACTCCATATCTGAATGTTAACTCTCTGACGAAACTGATAGCAGTGCAAGCATCAAGATTCTTGATAGGCTTAGCTTCAATCCATTTGGTAAACTTGTCGACTGCCACAAGCACATGTGTGAAACCGCTCCTGCCTGTTCTCAATGGGCCAACCATGTCCAGTCCCCAAACAGCGAAGGGCCAGACGAGTGGAATGGTCTTCAGGGCTGATGCAGGCTTGTGCGACATGTTGGAGTAGAACTGGCACCCTTCACACTTGTCGACTATCTCTTTTGCCATTTCATTCGCTCTTGGCCAGTAAAATCCCGCTCGGTATGCTTTAGCCACAATGGTCCGAGAGGACGCATGATGACCACAGGTCCCCGAGTGGATATCATCAAGGATTATCTGACCTTCTTCTGGTGTTATACACTTCTGACCGACTCCAGTCGCGCTTTCTCTATACAACTGTCCCTTTATGACTGTAAAGGCCTTGGATCGACGGACGATCTGTCGAGCCTCTTCTTCGTCCTCCGGGAGTTCCTTTCTCAGGATATACGCGATGTACGGTATCGTCCAGTCAGGGGTGATTGCCAAAACTTCCATGATTAGGTCGACCACTGCCGGAATTTCAACTTCAGTCGGATCTGTGGCACTCTTTGGCTGCGGGGCTTCATCTGTAAAAGGATCTTCTTGGACTGATGGCGAGTGGATGTGTTCCAAAAACACATTGCTGGGGATGGCTTCTCTCTTGGAGCCTATCTTTGCCAAATCATCAGCCGCTTGATTTTTCAGTCGGGGGATGTGATGAAGCTCTAACCCCTCGAATTTCTTCTCTAACTTTCTCACTGCATTGCAATAACCAGTCATAGCTGGACTTCTGACGTCCCATTCTTTCATCACCTGATTAACCACCAAATCTGAGTCGCCATAGACCATGAGGCGACGGACGCCGAGTGAAATGGCCATGCGCAACCCATACAAAAGTGCTTCATATTCTGCTTCGTTATTGGAGGAATCGAAGTGAATCTGGAGAACATATCTGAGCTTATCTCCTCGGGGGGAAACCAATACTACCCCAGCACCGGAACCATTCAGCATCTTAGATCCATCGAAGAACATGGTCCAGTGCTCCGAGTGAACTTGAGTCGGAAGTTGCTGTTCGATCCACTCGGCGACGAAATCTGCAATTGCTTGGGACTTGATAGCTTTCTTTGCCTCAAACTTGATATCTAGGGGAAGAAGTTCAATCGCCCATTTGGCCACTCGACCAGTTGCATCTCTGTTGTGCAAAATCTCTGATAGTGGAGCGTCGCTGACGACTGTAATGGAATGATCAGAGAAGTAATGTGCAACCTTCTTCGTGGTCATATAAATCCCATATACAAGCTTCTGGTAATGAGGATATCTTTGCTTTGAAGGAGTCAAAACTTCAGAAACATAATATACTGGGCGCTGAACTTTGAAGGCCTTTCCTTCTTCTTCCCGCTCGACCGTAAGTACTGTACTGACAACTTGTCCTGTGGCTGCAATGTAAATCAGCAAAGGCTCCTTGCTGATTGGGGCAGCAAGCACCGGCTGGGTGGAGAGCAGAGCTTTGAGCTCTGTAAACGCTGCATCAGCTTCTGGAGTCCACTCGAACTTGTCAGACTTCTTCATCAGTCGGTAAAGAGGCAATGCCTTTTCACCGAGGCGAGAGATGAATCGACTTAAAGCGGCCAAGCATCCTGTAAGCTTCTGGACGTCATGCACACGCACAGGACGTTTCATCCGGAGTATAGTACCAATTTTTTCAGGATTGGCGTCGATTCCCCGTTCGGAAACGAGAAAACCGAGTAACTTCCCACCTGGAACTCCGAACGTGCACTTTGACGGATTGAGCTTGATATCATACCTCCTGAGGTTGGCAAAGGTTTCAGCAAGGTCAGTCAGCAGGTCGGAACCCTTCCGTGACTTGACCACAATATCATCCATGTATGCCTCCACATTCCGACTGATTTGAGTGAGCAAACACTTCTGAATCATCCTCATGAACGTGGCTCCGGCATTCTTGAGGCCGAACGGCATGGTGACATAACAGAAGCACCCGAATGGAGTGATGAAAGCTGTTTTGATCTCGTCGGGCCCGTACAGACGGATCTGATGGTACCCGGAATAGGCGTCTAGGAAAGACAAACGCTCACATCCCGCAGTCGAGTCGACTATCTGGTCGATGCGGGGGAGAGGAAAATGATCTTTCGGGCAGGCCCGATTGATATGCTTGAAATCAATGCACATGCGAAGTGACTTGTCCTTCTTGGGGACCATGACAACATTGGCGAGCCACTCGGAGTGGTAAATTTCTCGGATGAACTCCGCTGCTAAGAGCCGAGCCACCTCCTCGCCAATGGCCTTCCTCTTCTGGACGGCGGACCGTCGAAGATGTTCTTTCACAGGTTTAAATTTTGGGTCGACTCGTAGACGGTGCTCAGCCAGCCCCCTGGGAACTCCAGGCATGTCAGCAGGCTTCCATGCGAAGATGTCCCAGTTCTCACGGAGGAACTGGATGAGCGCTTCTTCCTATTTGGAGTCGACCGTCGTTGAGATGTGAGTCGGAGCAGCGTTTGGATCGGTCGGGTGAATGTGAACTGCCTTCGTTTCACCGGACGACTGAAAAGCTGATTCTGAAGCAGGCTTCTTAGCTCGTAGCAACTCACTCGGATCTGCAGTCTTCTGATACTCTTGCAGCTCGACCACCGCCATCTGAGCGTCAGCAATCTTTGAGCCTTTCTGAAAACACTCTTCTGCTTTCTTCCGATTGCCTGTAACAGTGATCACACCTTTGGGACCAGGCATCTTCAATTTGAGATACACATAACATGGTCGAGCCATGAAGCGTGCATAAGCTGGCCTGCCCAAAATAGCGTGATAAGCACTTTGGAAATCCACAACTTCGAATGTCAACTTTTCCTTGCGGTAATTCTTGGAATCACCGAAAACCACATCAAGAGCAATTTGGCCGAGTGACTCGGCTTTCTTCCCAGGAATGACTCCATGGAAACTCATGTTACTGGTGCTGAGCCTGGACATCGGAATGCCCATCCCTTTCAATGTTTCTGCATACAGTATGTTCAAACCGCTGCCTCCATCCATCAGGACTTTGGTCAGTCGAGTGCCTTCGACAACTGGGTCGACCACCAGAGCTTGCCTCCCAGGGGTGGCAATGTGCGTAGGGTGATCAGACTGGTCGAATGTGATGGCAGTCTGGGACCACTTCAGATAATTGGGTGTTGCCGGAGCAACCATATTTACCTCACGGTTAATAACCTTCAGTCGACTTTTGCTCTCAACATCAGCAAAAATCATCAGGGTGGAATTGACCTGGGGGTACCCATCGTCACTATCTTCCTTGTCCTCAACTTTGTCCGACTCCTTTTCCTTATCTTTGGACTGCTTGCCCTGAAACTGCTGGATCAGAAGCCGACACTGTCGAGTGGTATGCTTTGGGTAAATGAGTTTACCCTCTTCATCTTTCTTGGTGTGGATGTGACACGGTAGATCCAAAACATCATTTCCATCTTGGTCTTTAACTTTCTTGGGGTTCCAAGGTCCTTTGGGTTTTCCCTTAAATTTTCCCTGGGTTACGGCCAGGGCCTCCCCAGGAGCGGCTGGCTCGGCTTTCCGCTTCTGTTTCCGACTGGAATTTCCTCCGGTTTCCTGGGCGACTGCTTTATGCTTGCCACTCCGGAGTCGATCCTCATCTTCACCATTAGCGTATTTGGTGGCAATCTCCATCATCCGATTCAGAGACATCTCTCCGGTTCGACCGAACTTCAGATTCAATTCTCTGTACTTAACGCCTTCTTTAAAGGCACAAACTGCTTGATGATCTGGTACATTTTCAACTTTGTGATGCAATGTGATCCACCTCTGGATGTAATCCCTCAGAGTTTCATTCGGTTTCTGCACGCAAGACCGCAATTCCGTAAGGCCTGTAGGTCGCTTGCATGTTCCTTCAAATGTGGTGACAAACACTCGGGAGAGATCCTCCCAAGTGTAAATGCTGTTGGGTGCTAACTGATTCAGCCACGCTCTGGCCGAGCCTTCTAACATGAGAGGCAAGTGCTTCATGGCTACCTCATCATTCCCACCGCCAATCTGGACAGCCACACGGTAATCTTCGAGCCAAGTATTGGGCTTGGACTCACCGGTGAACTTATTAACTCCAGTCGCCAACCTGAAGTTGGGAGGAATTACAGCGGCTCTGATGGCTCGATTGAGACACTCCGGCCCTGAAACATATACTCTGCTACTGGTAGGCGCATCTCTGTGGTGGCCTTCTCGGTGAGCTCTATTCCTGTCGACCAAACCTTGAACGAGAATGGATCTCACATCAAAGCCTGGTTCCCTGGGGTCAACTGGAATTCTCCGCCCAACACTATGAGGGCATCTGTCATCCTGCTGTCGAGGCACATATGATCCACTCCTCGGGGGAGGGGTTGGCACTCGACGTCGATCATCACGATCGAATCGGTGATCATACTGCTCATTCCTTCTGTACTGATCACGCTGGTCTCCACGTCCCTCACGTCTCGGAGGCGATCTTGGGCTATGAGCCGACTAGACTGTATCCGCTGCAACGGATCGACTATGGATCCTGTTCCACGATTGAGAAACAGCGGAATTTTGGTCTCCCGCTGCCCGGAGCAACGCTCTGATTTGCAACAAGCCTCTGCCAGCCTCTGACTGGGAGGGCTAAATCGACTCTGCTATACGGGCCGCAGCCGCCAAATTCTGAATCGGAGTACGATATACCTGCGGGGGCGGAAAGAGTTGACGTCGACTGGATTCTGGAGCCCGTTGATGCGCTCGCTCATCGAGTATTCGCTGGAGATTCTCCAGTCGAGTGCACTCGGCCAAGTTAGCCAAGCGCGCGTCCTCCAAGGCTCGGGCCTCGGGGGTTTCCCCAACGATAGGAGTGTGGAGTGCATCCATGTTCCGGCGGCGAAGCTCCTCCCGCTGCAACAACGTGAGAGGCTTGGGGAGATACTCCTCGTGAGGACGCGACGGGTCGCCCCCATCCGCGCCTCCGTCAGCGTGGAGGAAACTGGGAGGACTGTGTGGCCCATCAATCACCAGAACCTCTGCAGCTGGGTCACTGCTGTCGCATTCGGATGCGGTCTCTGCGGAGCCAGTCGAACAGGCCGTAGAGGGATTCGTCGGGCTCGATTGCCGCGACTTGTGGGGTGGCCGACTGGCGGGCCACCGCATGCCTCACCCACCTCTGAAGCCTCGACCGACTGGAGCGCTTGCGCCAGCGAGAAACAGGGCGGGGAGATGCCACAGGCGCCGACCGATACTGGGTCGACGGCTGCCACAGGAGGACACCACGGTCGCATGCGCGAAAGCGAGTCGCCCCGCGGACAGGGAGCGCGTCGACGTCGAGTGGAGCCTCCTGAAGCCAAGCGGAGTCGACAGCGATGAACGTGAGCACGCCGAGATGGATCTCGCAGCCTTCCACCAAAGCTCCGCCCGAAACCATGATCAAAGAGATCGGAAAAAATCGGAACTTCTCCAACTAGGCGCTAAGACTCCTTGCCCCACGGTGGGCGCCAACTGTCGTGGTTCTAACTCTGACAGTGATGTAGGGGGGTATGTATAGAGAGGCTAGATCTTAGCTATGGAGGAGTTGTAAGCACACGAGGATTATGAGTTCAGGCCCTTCTCGGAGGAAGTAACAGCCCTATGTCTCGGTGCCCGGAGGCGGTTGACTGAATTATGTGTGTATGAATAACCGGGGTGCGAACCCTTGATACTGAGGAGGGGGTGGCTTATATAGAGTTCGCCAGGCCCCTCCAGCCCTCAGTAATGCAGGGTTTTAAAGTACATTAAGACTGGGGGTTACTGGTAACGCCCCTAATAAAGTGCTATGATGACCATAAAAGCTACTTAATGGCCGACCGTTTGCGTGCAGGGTGACTTTAGATCTCCTGGCAATCGAGTGGTTGGATCTTGGTCGAGTGATAGCTTCGTGGTCGAGTGTCTTGGATCCGTCGAGTGGGATACCTCCAAGTCGATTGAAAGGTGACTTCTTCTAGGGATGTCCTTGGGTAGGGTACTTAGGACAGGTCCATGCCCCTACCCTAGGTACATAGCTTCATCACTTCCCAAACGCACTTTTATCAAAAACTTCATAAGATTGAAAATTCTCCAAATATGTGGGATCTAAAGTTCACATTCTTCCAAACCCACTTTCAATATTATTGCAAACATTATAATCAATCTCATATTCATCATGGGGCTTAAATAAATTTTCAAGATCAAAAGAAGAATCACCTGAATCATGATCGTTGCAACAAATAAAGGACATAGCAAAATTAGCATCCCCAAGCTTAGGGTTTTGCATATTATTAGCACAATTGACATTAATAGAATTTATAATAACATCATTGCAATCATGCTTTTTATTCAAAGATCTATCGTGAATCACTTCATAAAATACTTCATCGCAATTTTCAGATTCATGAATTTCAAGCAAAACTTCATAAAGATAATCTAGTGCACAAAACTCACTAGCAATTGGTTCAACATAACTGGATCTATTAAAAAGATTAGCAAGCGGATGAGGATCCATAAATCTTAGGTTCTCTGTTTAGTAATAAATAAACGACTATTCCAACCATACGAGCAAACAAGAAACGGGCAAAAAGAGGCAAATAAAGAAAGAGAGGGAGGATAGAGAGAGAGGGCGAATAAAACGACAAGGGTGTGGTGGGGGAGAGGAAAACGAGAGGAAAATGGCAAATAATGTAATACGGGAGATAAGGGTATGTGATGGGTACTTGGTATGTTGACTTTTGCATAGACCTCCCCGGCAACGGCGCCAGAAATCCTTCTTGCTACCTCTTGAGCACTGAGTTGGTTTTCCCCGAAGAGGAAGGGATGATGCAGCAAAGTAGCGTAAGTATTTCCCTCAGTTTTTGAGAACCAAGGTATCAATCCAGTAGGAGGCTACGCGCAAGTCCCTCGTACCTGCACAAAACAAATAAATCCTCGCAACCAACGCAAATAGGGGTTGTCAATCCCTATAAGTCCACTTACGAGAGTGAGATCTGATAGATATGATAAAGATAATATTTTTGGTATTTTTATGATAAATATGCAAAGTAAAATAAAGGCAAAGTAAATAGCAAAGTAGTAGGAGAACAATATGATAAAGATAGACCCAGGGGCCATAGGTTTCACTAGTGTCTTCTCTCGAGAGCATAAGTATTCTACGGTGGGTGAACAAATTACTGTTGAGCAATTGATAGAATTGAGCATAATTATGAGAATATCTAGGCATGATCATGTATATAGGCATCACGTCCGAGACAAGTAGACCGACTCCTGCCTGCATCTACTACTATTACTCCACTCATCGACCGCTATCCAACATGCATCTAGAGTATTAAGTTAAAAACAGAGTAACGCCTTAAGCAAGATGACATGATGTAGAGGGATAGACTCATGCAATATGAAGAAAACCCCATCTTGTTATCCTCGATGGCAACAATACAATACGTGCCTTGCTGCCCTTACTGTCACCGGGAAAGGACTCCGCAAGATTGAACCCAAAGCTAAGCACTTCTCCCATTGCAAGAAAGATCAATCTAGTAGGCCAAACCAAACTGATAATTCGAAGAGACATGCAAAGATAACCAATCATACATAAAAGAATTCAGAGAAGATTCAAATATTGTTCATAGATAGACTTGATCATAAACCCACAATTCATCGGTCTCAACAAACACACCGCAAAAAGAAGATTACATCGAATAGATCTCCACAAGAGAGGGGGAGAACATTGTATTGAGATCCAAAAAGAGAGAAGCCATCTAGCTACTAACTATGGACCCGTAGGTCTGAGGTAAACTACTCACACTTCATCGTAGGGGCTATGGTGTTGATGTAGAAGCCCTCTGTGATCGATGCCCCCTCCGGCGGAGCTCCGGAACAGGCCCCAAGATGGGATCTCGTAGATGCAGAAAGTTACGGCGGTGGAATTAGGGTTTTGGCTCCTCCTCTGATCGTTTGGGGGTACGTGGATATATATAGGAGGAAGAAGTACGTCGGTGGAGCAACGGGGGGGCCATGAGGGTGGGGGCGCGCCTGGTAGGGTAGGGCGTGCCCCCTACCTCGTGGCCTCCTATTACATGCCTTGACGTAAGGTCCAAGTCTCACAGGTCTTATATGTTGAGAAAATCACGTTCCCGAAGGTTTAATTCCGTTTTGGAGTCCGTTTGATATTCTTGTTCTTCGAAACCCTAAAACAGGCAAAAAACAACAATTATGGATTGGGCCTCCGGTTAATAGGTTAGTCCCAAAAATAATATAAAAGTGGATAATAAAGCCCAATAATGTCCAAAACAGTAGATAATATAGCATGGAGCAATCAAAAATTATAGATATGTTGGACACGTATCAGTATACAATAGATCTGGTACATAGCACGGCATATTTTATAGAACCTATGGCCAAGGCATAGGGGATTACTTTCATTCTCTTTCTATCTTCTGCCGTGGTCGGGCTTTGAGTCTTACTCAGTTTCACACCTTGTAACACAGGCAAGAACTCTTTCTTTGACTGTTCCATTTTGAACTACTTCAAAATCTTGTCAAGGTATGTACTCATTGAAAAACTTATCAAGCGTCTTGATCTATCTCTATAGATCTTGATGCTCAATATGTAAGCAGCTTCACCGAGGTCTTTCTTTGAAAAACTCCTTTCAAACACTCCTTTATGCTTTGCAGAATAACTCTACATTATCTCCGATCAACAATATGTCATTCACATATACTTATCAGAAATGTTGTAGTGATCCCACTCACTTTCTTGTAAATACAGGCTTCACCGCAAGTCTGTATAATAACTATATGCTTTGATCAACTTATCAAAGCGTATATTCCAACTCCGAGATGCTTGCACCAGTCCATAGATGGATCGTTGGTGCTTGCATATTTTGTTAGCACCTTTAGGATTGACAAAACTTTCTTGTTGCATCATATACAACTCTTCTTTAATAAATCCATTAAGGAATGTAGTTTTGTTTATCCATTTGCTAGATTTCATAAAATGTGGCAATTGCTAACATGATTCGGACAGACTTAAGTATAGATACGAGTAAGAAACTCTCATCGTAGTCAACACCTTGAACTTGTCGAAAACCTTTTTACGACAATTCTAGCTTTGTAGATAGTAACACTACTATCAGCGTCTGTCTTCCTCTTGAAGATCCATTTAATCTCAATGGCTGGCCGATCTTTGGGCAAGTCAATCAAAGTCCATACTTTGTTCTTATACATGGATCTCATCTCAGATTTCTTGGCCTGAAGCCATTTCGCGGAATCTGGGCTCATCATCGCTTCCTCATAGTTCGTAGGTTCGTCATGGTCAAGTAACATGACCTCCAGAACAGGATTACCGTACCACTCTGGTGCGGATCTCACTCTGGTTTACCTACGAGGTTCGGTAGTAACTTGATCTGAAGTTACATGATCATCATCATTAGCTTCCTCACTAATTGGTGTAGTAGTCACAGGAATAGATTTCTGTGATGAACTACTTTCCAATAAGGGAGCAGGTACAGTTACCTCATCAAGTTCTACTTTCCTCCCACTCACTTCTTTCGAGAGAAACTCCTTCTCTAGAAAGGATCCATTCTCAGCAATGAATATCTTGTCTTCGGATTTGTGATAGAAGGTGTACCCAACATTTTCTTTTGGGTATCCTATGAAGACGCACTTCTCCGATTTGGGTTTGAGCTTATCAGGTTGAAACTTTTTCACATAAGCATTGCAACCTCAAACTTTAAGAAACGACAGCTTAGGTTTCTTGCCAAACCATAGTTCATACAGTGTCGTCTCAACGGATTTAGATGGTGCCCTATTTAACGTGAATGTAGCTGTCCCTAATGCATAACCCCAAAACTATAGTGGTAAATCGGTAAGAGACATCATACATCGCACCATATCTAATAAAGTATGGTTACGACATTCGGACACACCATTACATCATGGTGTTCCAGGTGGCGTGAGTAGTGAAACTATTTCACATTGTTTTAACTGAAGGCCAAAGTCGTAACTCAAATATTTTACTTCTACGATCATATCGTAGAAACTTTTATTTTTGTTACAATGATTCTCCACTTCACTCTGAAATTCTTTGAACTTTTCAAATGTTTCAGACTTGTGTTTCATCAAGTAGATATACGCATATCTTCTCAAATCATCTGTGAAGATCAGAAAACAATGATACCTGCCGCGAGCCTCAATATTCATTGGACCACATACATCAGTATGTATGATTTCCAACAAATATGTTGCTCACTCGATTGTTCCGGAGAATGGAGTCTTAGTCATCATACCCATGAGGCATGGTTCGCAAGCATCAACTGATTCATAATCAAGTGATTCCAAAAGCCCATCAGCATGGATTTTCTTCATGCGCTTTAGACCAATATGACCTAAATGCCAGTGCCACAAATAAGTTGCACTATCATTATTAACTTTGCATCTTTTGGATTCAATATTATGTAAATGTGTATCACCACAATCAAGATCCAACAAACCATTTTCATTGGGTGTATGACCATAGAAGGTTTTATTCATGTAAATAGAACAACAATTATTCTCTAACTTACATGAATAACCGTATTGCAATAAACATGATCCAATCATATCCATGCTCAACGCAAACACTAAATAACATTTATTTTAGGTTTAACACTAATCTCGAAAGTATAGGGAGTGTGCGATGATGATCATATCAATCTTGGAACCATTTCCAATACACATCGTCACTTCACCCTTAACTAGTCTCTGTTCATTCTGGAACTCCCGTTTCGAGTTACTATTCTTAGCAACTAAATTAGAATCAAATACTGAGGGGTTGCTATAAACACTAGTAAAGTACACATCAATAACATGTATATCAAATATACCTATGTTCACTTTGCCATCCTTCTTATCCGCCAATTACTTGGGGTAGTTCCGCTTCCAGTGACCAGTCCCTTTGCAGTAGAAGCACTCAGTTTTAGGCTTAGGACCAGAGTTGGGTTTTTTCACTTGAGCAGCAACTTGCTTGTCGTTCTTCTTGAAGTTCCCCTTTCTTCCCTTTGTCCCTTTACTTGAAACTAGTGGTTTTGTTTACCATCAACACTTGATGCTTTTCTTGATTTCTACGTTCATTGGTTTCAGCATCACGAAGAGCTTGGGAATCGTTTTCGTTATCCCTTGCATATTATAGTTCATCACGAAGTTCTACTAACTTGGTGATGGTGGCTAGAGAATTCTTTCAATCACTATTTTATCTGGAAGATTAACTCCCACTTGATTCAAGTGATTGTAGTACCCAAACAATCTGAGCACATGCTCACTGCTTGAGCTATTCTCCTCCATCTTTTAGCTATAGAACTTGTTGGAGACTTCATATCTCTCAGCTCGGGTATTTGCTTGAAATATTAACTTCAACTCCTGGAACATCTCATATGGTCCATGACGTTCAAAACATGTTTGAAGTCCCGATTCTAAGCCGTTTAAGCATGGTGCACTAAAGTATCAAGTAGTCATCATATTGAGCTAGCCAAACGTTCATAACATCTGCATCTGCTCCTGCAATTGGTTTGTCACCTAGCAGTGCATCAAGGACATAATTCTTCTGTGCAGCAATGAGGATAAACCTCAGATCACGGATCCAATCCGCATCATTGCTACTAACATCTTTCAACTTAGTTTTCTCTAGGAACATATCAAAAATAAAACTGGGGAGCTAAACGCGACCTATTGATCTACAACATAGATATGCTAATACTACCAGGACTAAGTTCATGATAAATTTAAGTTCAATTAATCATATTACTTAAGAACTCCCACTTAGATAGACATCCCTCTAATCCTCTAAGTGATGACGTGATCCATATCAACTAAACCATGTCTGATCATCACGTGAGATGGAGTAGTCTCAATGGTGAACATCACTATGTTGATCATATCTACTATATGATTCACACTCGACCTTTCGGTCTCAGTGTTCCAGGCCATATCTGTTATATGCTAGGCTTGTCAAGCTTAACATGAGTACTCCACGTGTGCAACTGTTTTGCACCCGTTGTATTTGAACGTAGAGCCTATCACACCCGATCATCACGTGGTGTCTCAGCACGAAGAACTTTCGCAACGGTGCATACTCAGGGAGAACACTTATACTTTGATAATTTAGTGAGGGATCATCTTATAATGCTACCGTCAATCAAAGCAAGATAAGATGCATAAAAGATAAACATCACATGCAATCAATATAAGTGATATGATATGGCCATCATCATCTTGTGCTTGTGATCTCCATCTCTGAAGCACCGTCATGATCACCATCGTCACCGGCGTGACACCTTGATCTCCATCGTAGCATCGTTGTCGTCTCGCCAATCTTATGCTTCTACGACTATCGCTACCGCTTAGTGATAAAGTAAAGCATTACAGGGCGATTGCATTGCATACAATAAAACGACAATCATATGGCTCCTCACAGTTACCGATAAGTCGGTTACAAAACATGATCATCTCATACAATAAAATTTAACATCATGTCTTGACCATATCACATCACAACATGCCCTGCAAAAACAAGTTAAACGTCCTCTACTTTGTTGTTGCAAATTTTACGTGGCTGCTACGGGCTTAGCAAGAACCGTTCTTACCTACGCATCAAAACCACAACGATAGTTTGTCAAGTTAGTGTTGTTTTAACCTTCTTAAGGACCGAGCATAGCCACACTCGGTTCAACTAAAGTTGGAGAAACTGACACCCGCTAGTCACCTGTGTGCATAGCACGGCGATAAAACCAGTCTCGCGTAAGCGTAAGCGTAATGTCGGTCTGGGCCGCTTCATCCAACAATACCGCCGAACCAAAGTGTGACATGCTGGTAAGCAGTATGGCTTATATCGCCCACAACTCACTTGTGTTCTACTCGTGCATATTACATCAACGCGTAAAACTTGGCTCTGATACCACTGTTGGGAAACGTAGTAATTTCAAAAAAAATTCCTATGCACACGCAAGATCATGGTGATGCATAGCAACGAGAGGGTAGAGTGTTGTCCACGTACCCTCATAGACCGAAAGCGGAAGCGTTAGCACAACGCGGTTGATGTAGTCGTATGTCTTCACGATCCGACCGATCAAGTACCGAACGCACGACACCTCCGAGTTCAGCACACGTTCAGCCCGATGACGTCCCTCGAACTCCGATCCAGCCGAGTGTTGAGGGAGAGTTTCGTCAGCACGACAGCGTGGTGACAAAGATGATGTTCTACCGACGCAGGGCTTCGCGTAAGCACCGCTACAGTATTATCGAGGTGGACTATGGTGGAGGGGGGGCACCGCACACGGCTAAATGATCAAACGATCAATTGTGTGTCTAGGGTGCCCCCCTGCCCCCGTATATAAAGGAGCAAGGGGAAGGTGCCTCCGGCCTAGAGGGGGCGCGCCAGGAGGAGTCCTACTCCTACCGGGAGTTGGACTCCCTCCCTTTTCCTTGTTGGACTAGGAGAGGAGGGGAAAAGAAGAGGGAGAGAGGAAGGAAAGGGGGTGCCGCCCCCCTCTCCTTGTCCTATTCGGACTAGGGGGGAGGAGCGCGCGGCCCTGCCCTCGCCGCCTCTCCTCTTCTCCACAAGGCCCACTATGGCCCATTAAACTCCCGGGGGTTCCGGTAACCTCCTGGTACTCCGGTAAAATCCCGATTTCACCCGGAACACTTCCGATATCCAAACATAGGCTTCCAATATATCAATCTTCATGTCTCGACCATTTTGAGACTCCTCATCATGTCCGTGATCACATCCGGGACTCCGAACAACCTTCGGTACATCAAAAAATATAAACTTATAATATAACTGTCATCGAAACGTTAAGCGTGCGGACCCTACGGGTTCGAGAACTATGTAGACATGACCGAGACACGTCTCCGGTCAATAACTAATAGCGGAACCTGGATGCTCATATTGGCTCCCACATATTCTACGAAGATCTTTATCGGTCATACCGCATAACAACATACGTTGTTCCCTTTGTCATCGGTATGTTACTTGCCCGAGATTCGATCGTCGGTATCTCAATACCTAGTTCAATCTCGTTACCGGCAAGTCTCTTTACTCGTTCTGTAATACATCATCCCGCAACTAACTCATTAGTTGCAATCCTTGCAAGGCTTAAGTGATGTGCATTACCGAGAGGGCCCAGAGATACCTCTCCGACAATCGGAGTGACAAATCCTAATCTCGAAATACGCCAACCCAACAAGTACCTTCGGAGACACCTGTAGAGCACCTTTATAATCACCCAGTTACGTTGTGACGTTTGGTAGCACACAAAGTGTTCCTCCGGTAAATGGGAGTTGCATAATCTCATAGTCATAGGAACATGTATAAGTCATGAAGAAAGCAATAGCAACAAACTAAACGATGAAGTGCTAAGGTAACGGAACGGGTCAAGTCAATCACATCATTCTCCTAATGATGTGATCCCGTTAATCAAATGACAACTCATGTCTATGGTTAGGAAACATAACCATCTATGATTAATGAGCTACTCAAGTAGAGGCATACTAGTGACACTCTGTTTGTCTATGTATTCACACATGTATTATGTTTCCGGTTAATACAATTCTAGCATGAATAATCAAAATTTATCATGATATAAGGAAATAAATAATAACTTTATTATTGCCTCTAGGGCATATTTCCTTCACCATCGACCGCTACAAAGCATGTTGGGTGCTTCGCGGCTTGTCCCAGGAGCAAGGTGTCGACTTAGATGAGACGTTCATCCCGATTGTGAAACCGGCAACGGTCCGCGTCATCCTCTCCCTCACGCTCTCCCTTCAATGGGAGACTTGCCAGCTCGACGTCAAGAACGCTTTCCTCCATGGCAAGCTCGCCGAGGTCGTCTGCTGTCGACAACCCACGGGCTTCATCGACTCCACCCACCCCGGGCACGTCTGTTGGTTGAACCGTTCGCTATACGGTCTCAAGCAGGCTCCTCGCGCGCGGTACCAGCGCTTCGTGACCTTCATCACCTCGACCAGCTTCACGTGTTCTCGCTAGGACACCTCGTTGTTCGTTCTTTAGTGTACGGAGGGCACGGCCTTCCTCCTTCTCTATGTGGCCGACATCGTCCTCACCGCTTCCTCGTCGCGCCTAGTCGATAGGATCACGGCCTCTCTCCGCTCCGAGTTCGCCCTGACGGACATGGGCAGCCTTCACTACTTCCTCGGCATCGCGGTCATCTGCGACCCCTCTGGCATGCATCTCTCGCAAGCCAAGTATGCCATGTAGATTCTGGACAAAGCTGGCATGACTGCCTGCAAGTCCGCGACGACGCCGATCGACACATCAGCGAAGCTCGCCACCACCGCCGGTGCTCCCATCACTGACCCGACTAAGTACCGGAGTCTCGTCGGGGCTCTTCAGTACCTCACCTTCACGCGCCCTAAAATCACGTACGCCGTTCAGCAAGTGTGTCTTCATATGCACGACCCTCACACGCAACACCTGGCGGCCATCAAGCGCATCTTGCGCTACGTTAAGGGCACGCTTTCTCATGGTCTCCAGCTTCACTCGTCATCGCCGGACTCCATGGTCACCTACACCGACGCTGACTGGGCCGGGCTGCCCCGACACTCGACGCTCTACGTCGGGTTTTTGCGTCTACCTCGGTGACAACCTCGTCTCCTGGTCTTCGAAGCGGCAACACACGGTGTCTCGTTCTAGCGCTGAGGCTGAGTACCGTGTTGTGGCTAACATCGTCGCTGAGGCTAGTTGGATTCGCCAACTCCTCCACGAGCTTCATCGACCATCTCCTCCCGCCATGGTTCTGTTCTGTGACAATGTTAGCGCCGTCTACATGTCCACGAACCCCGTCCAGCATCAGCGCACCAAACACATCGAGATCGACCTCCACTTCGTTCGCGATCGTGTTGCCATGGGCCCGGTCCGCGTGCTCCATGTACCCTCGTCTAGCCAGTTCGCCGACATCTTGACGAAGGGTCTTCCATCATCGTTGTTTCTGGACTTTCGGTCCAGTCTCAACGTCCGTCCTCCTCCTGTTGTGACTGCGGGGGAGTGTTAGACAGATATGTCACGTAACGTGACATATCCCCATATTCTGGAGTTTCCGTATTTGTTGTGATCTCCACAATAATCAATAGTTATAACATTGATTGTAATAGTTATGGCTAGGATTGTAATCTTGTCTATTTATAGACGTGGAATGGAATGGCCCAAAGCGTGGTCAATCTTCTCACAGTCAGCAGCACGTCCAATCATTCGCTTGCGTCTTTTTCCTTTGGTTTAATTTGTTTTACCATGGTGCCCATCACATCACACCCATCCCTCAATACTTCTAAAAAGATGTTATACCATTTGGCTACTTGATAGAGAGAACACATGAAATTAATATTATATATACATTTCGCTGAATTCACGCCTCTTTCTCTTGTCATGATTGGGAATTGGATGAACTTTTTCTTATGGAGGGAAGTGGATAAACTTTGTTTTTGGGGTGGGATTGGATGAACTTTGTGACTAACTACCAACATGGCTACAGATGTACTGCCTGGACCATTCTGGCCTCCTCAGCATGGCCACCAATTTAACAGTACAATTTTTTTTAAACACTTAACAGAACAAGTAATTGGGCCGGGCTCGGATATATCTCTAATTGGTCCAGACAAACTGCAGCGGGAACAGGGTGAACATTGTCGGTTTCTATTGACCTAGGTCAATAGACCAATTAGTTGGTCTGGACAAATTAGAGATATATCCGAGCCCGGCCCAATTAGAGATATCCCGCACTCCCCTTTTGCGGTTTGGTAAGGTTCTAGAACATTCCCACGCGGTTTTTATTTTTTCCTATGTTGGTTTTTTTGTGGGTTTTGTTTTCCATTTTAAATTCGATAACATATTTTGAAATTTGTGATAATTTTCTAAATTTGTGAACTTTTTAATTCATGAGCATTAATGCAATTGGAAACATGTTTCTAAACTCGTGAACATTGTTTCAAAATCAGGAACATTTTCTAAATTCACGAACATCTTTTGAACCAATGTGAAATTTCAAATCCATAAAAAACCAATACAAAAATAGTTTTTGAATTAATGGCTTTTTTCAAAGTCGTCAATGATTTTTGAATTTGCAGGCACATTTTGTAACAGTGAAGACTATTTAAATTTGTCAAGATATTAGTTTGCTAAAAAATTAAATTCACAAACATTTCATTGATTTTAAGAATTTTTCTTTAATTCAAAACACTTTTTTAATTCGTGAATGTACTTTTGAATTCATGAATACTTTTTGATGTTCGACCATTCTTAATTCTTTAAAAAATCAAATTACAAAATAATTTTTGAATTCGAGAATATTTTTAAAAATTTGCAGCAACCTATTAAGCATACTTACAGTGATCACGGTAGGCGTTTGCTCACCTGTTGTTGCACCAAGCGTGGAGTAAATTTGACTATTTTTTACACTTATTTGATGTGTTTAACTTTAATGTATCATCGTTTCGTACACAGAAGGGAGAGCCAATGATGTAAATGAGTAGGCCCATTTATAGAGCGAACCAACGACAGTACATCCGGTTTCGGGAGGATCCTGACCTTTTTATTTGCTCATTTTTTTTCTTTTCTTTTCGTTGTAGGTTTGTTTCAGGTTTTTGTTTCCTTTTCCTTTTTGCTTTCTACAAACAAACATAAAAATAAAACAATTGTGTCGAATTTTTGTAAATGTTCTAAAAAAGTCAATAATATTTAAATTTAAAATAAGTTCAGTTTTCTTTAAAAAATCAAATTTAAAGACAATTACATTTAAAGGAAGTTTTTGAATAAATGTTCGTGTATTAAAAAATGATCACCATTAGAAACATTAGCAATTGTGAAAAATATATAGCAATTTTTATAATTTCTCAAAAATCTGAAAAAAATGTGCATATTTTCAAAAAATGTTCACTTTTTTTAAGATGTGTGCAAAACTTAATACTTCTTATCCATACTAATTGCAACAGCTTTATCCATATTAGTACTAAAGCTTCAACAAGAAATTAAAATATTCATACTTTATTAAAGAAAAAAATTCGAAAAAAAGCTGAATTAAAATATTGGACATTATCTAACATGAGAGCACGCTTGGTCTCGCTGTAAGCGAGATACAGTGCTTCCCCACCGAGCCGGCCGTCCCTTAGCTATCTTGTCACGAGCTCGAACCGATATTGAGTAGTCCCTACTAATTCTTCTGTGGCTCAAATATTTTCTTTATTTATATAAAAGAAAAGATCTTTGCCTTCCAATAACTCAATCCGGAGCCCGTGAACAGTACCTCGATTTAAAGTACAAAGAAAGTTCAGAAAATTCTAAATTTTTTTTGTGGTGCAAGATGCTCCTTTGTGTGAAATCCGTGTAAATTTTTGAGAAGTTTGGACATTTGAGGAGCTCGTGGCAAAAAAGACAAAATCAGGCATGAACAGTGCGGTTTTTTAAATTTTCTCATACATCCAAAATTTGGCTTTTTTGTCATAAGCTCCTTGAATGTCCAAACTTCATAAGATTTTGCACGGAGTTCACGCACAGGAGCATCTTGCACCACAAAAATATTTAGAAATTTTTAAACTTTTTTCCTATATTAAATCGCGGGGGCTCAATCACCGCTCTCCCTTGCTTCTCTTTTTGTTGTGATGTCTTTGCCTACTTTTCTATTCATCTCCTTCTCCTGCACAGCGGCATCACTACGAAATTCCAAACAAGCCCTGATTCGATATACAAGACGGCCTGATTCGAGATGCAAGACGGCTCTGATGAGAAGATGCCACACGTGCTACACATCGTGCCGGCCAAAGCACGGTTGCGCCGGCGAGGCGAGGCAAGGCGATGGAGTTACGACTGGATGAGGATTCCTTCTCCTTCGTTTTCAGATAAGGCATATCCTATCATCATCAGCGAGCATAATGCGTGGTGCAACACTCTTTACATCACATCCTACATTTCCACGATAGCATGAATGAAATTGACCACGATAGCAAGACTCTTTACGCAGCCAAGAGCCAACCGTCCGCCTTTGCGTTTTGTGAACACTGAACACGCCGGCATTTGGTAGAGAAAAACACAAAGCTCCGCACACTCTGCTCCGGACATATGTCTACACAGTCTGGTCAAAATGCAGGAAAACACTTTTGCGGCTGTCAGCGTGCGTGCTCTTCTCACTGCGTGCGTAGGCTAGCCTACTTGGTGCACTACCTAGGTCTAAGTCTAACCCATTTTGGCAAACGATTACCACACGCACACACCTTTGTTCCTGCGTGTAAATTAGCTTGATGAACACACGTACGTGCGGCTACTAGCCACTGCTGTCTGCACTTTTTCCACGGTTCGTTGGTGTGCACCACGATGTATACATGCACGAAGGCGACCTCCTGCGCCTTTTACCGGTTCACATCCGGAGATCGTGTGGTGTTGTGCCCATTGGATTAGCACCGCCCGCACTGCCCGGCCGTAACTTGCTCTCTCGGTTGCCACACAAACGCACGATCGTGTCCTAGTCCACACATATGCAGGTTCTGCTGAAGGTCAGTCTCGGTGGGATGTAGTGGCGTGTGTATGTTGCGTTACACTCACTCCATTCCTAAATATACTCTTTTACATATTTCAATAAGAATTATATACGGATGTATATAGACATATTTTTAGATTGTAGACTCGCTCATTTTGCTTTGTATATATTCTGCATTGGAATCTTTAAAAAGACATATTTAGGAACCGCTGAAAGCATATCACGTAGGTGCGGTGTGACCTTGCACCCAGACCGGCCCAGTGGTCGGTGGTCGCCATGAAACTGCAACTTCTGGAAGGCCTAGCTCCATCGACGACCGGTTAATGTACTTCCTATCCATACTAGATGCAACTTACTTACTGTTACCAAGCCTGAATTAATATTTGCTGGTGCTATGTCGTCAGAAAGCTGCATGCAGGGCTTAACGCTTTCACCTACAGACTCAACTCTGTGTAGCTGGCCGGCCCTTAAACAACAAGGCAGCGGTGCAATGCGCGCATTGATTAATCAGAGATGTACGCTATTGGCACCCCATAATTGCAGGAACTGAGCGGTTGGCATGAACGTCAGCACAAACACCTAGTACTACTGCCGGTGACTGTGCATGACTAAAACCAGCGAGTTGGACAACACTGTTCTTCTTCGAAGTTGCACCGCTACTCGGTGGAGACTAAACATAGGCATGCGGCCGGGTAGGCTTGACCTGACCTAGCGTTTGCTGCAAACGGGATGACTTGACTCGAGCACTGTCAGTCTGTTCATCGCATGCTGTCTCAGCTCAAAAATAAGACAGAGCCTGTGCGTCCTGGCGGATAAGTCAAGCACACGCGTGTACGCATATGCTTGTCGACAAAGATAGCAGTTTTGCTTGACCAGGACGACTCACCTCTTCAATTAACTAACAATCCGTTGAAAGGAACGTTGCGTAACCGCGTGTGCTCGGCAGGCAACCGGCAGAAAATTAACGCCGGCCCCGGCCGCCGGAAAGACGGCGACCGCCCTAGTCCTCCCAACCATGCCGCGGCCGGGCCGGCCGGTTCCCTAGACGGCCCCACACGAGACTGACAGACCAACTGACTTGGGCCTCACTTCCCTGATGCGACGTGAGCGTGGCGTGGGCAGAGGACAGATGCATGCGGTGCCGGACGACTGGACGTCTGCACGCAACGGACGGCGCCGAATGCGTGAAGCAGGATTTGATTGCTAGGTTTGTGGAGCAGAATGCGGGCATGTGCATGGACGGAGCTCGATTGATCGGGGATTTCGATTCGATTCGATACGGTTCCGGGACCGTGATATGCATTGGTTGCGATCTTGTACTCGATCGATCGGATGCAGCTGTGGGCAAGCTAGCTTGCTGGAGGGACCGTTGTACCAACCCAGCTCACTGGCCGGCCGGCCTGCCGGCCGGGGCGGGCACCGACGGCTTGCTTTTGGCACATGCAAGGCCCGCCGCGTACTCGCCATGTCCAGGCAGCGTTGTTAATCGTCCGGGCCGGAGTGCCGGACGCCATGTAGTTGTTGTGCGCTACAGGTCTATAGACTCACGCCCTCCAATATGAAAAAAAGAACTCCATCGTGTTTTTTTTTTGCGGGGAAGAACTTCATCGTGTTGTGGTGTGGCAGGTCGTAAGGGCCACTCCAACACGCCGAATCATTTTTCCGCACGTGTACATTTGTGTCAAAACGGACAGAAAACATGGCCCAGCGTGCCCATGCAAACACATGGCCGTCCGTTTTTCGTACGCTCGCGATCCATTTTCTGCCCAAATTTGGGCCGGGTTTGCGTCAACGCGGACGCATGCGGCGCACCCTTGTCCTCCCGCCAGTCTGCCTGTCGGTGGCACATATTGGCCATCCCCCCCCCTCTCATCCACGCCAGAAACCTCCGGCCATGCCACCCTCACTGCCGCCACCCACTTCCGGCTGGTTGGACGTTGCCCAGGGCGCCACCTGCATCCACACTCCCCCCTCCTCTACGCCGCATTCGATGCCCGCTCTTGCTGGCGTTGGTGACGACTTTTCGCCGCCGTACTAGCACCTCCACAGCCTCCCCACCCCCTCTCCTCGACGGCCACCTCCACTTCCACAAGCACGATGTCTGTACGGGGGAGAGGTGCGGGGCTCTTCATCAGCCGCTACTCCACCACGCCCGCAAGGTGTTCGGTGTTTGGCCCGCAAGATACCATTGATAGTGGGGATGAGTTCTTTTTAATAACTTCATGTGTTCATCGGACGATTCATCGTCAGACGATGAGGATTTTGTTGTTGCAAGTATGGTCATCAGTGATCACATTGCTAGGAAGCGGCCGAGGTTTAGGGGGTCGATCCCGGGCCACGCTCTGACATTGAATCACAATAGAGAGAGTGACAAATCGCCTACTCTTCGCGATTACTTTCAGTGAACGTCCCCGCTCTTCAATCCCAAGTTTTTGCGGCACCGCTACCGGATGGCGAGACATGTGTTCCGCTGTATTCGGGAGGGATTGATAATGTATGATGATTATTTTGTATGCAAGGAGGATGCCCTTGAAAAGGTTGACTTCTCCTTTTATCAAAAATGCATTGCAGCTATTCGGATGCTTGCATACGGAATTCTCGACGATCTTGCTGACAAGTATGTTCACATGCCTTGCGTCATTGTACAAGTTTTGCAAGATTATGGTAGCGGTGTTTGGCCCGGCGTACTTGAGAGAGCCAAATGTTGCGGATACAACCCGGTTGTTGGCGATCAATGCAAATGGAGTCTTCCCGAAAATGCTTGGTAGCATAAATTGCATTCACTGAAAGTGGAAGGACAGCCCATCTGCTCGGCAGGGGCAATACACATGTTAAAGGTTGCACTGTCATACTTGACGTTGTGGCTTCACAAGATCTATGAATTTGGCACCTTTTTTCAGCATGGCTGGTTCTCATAATGACATCAACGTGCTTTAGTGCTCTCTAGAGTTTAGAAGAATTGCAGAAGGCAACTGCCTAGAGGTTAAGTTTGAGAGCAATGGCCACCACTACAACAAGGGATATTACGTAGCTGATGGTATCTACCCTCGGTGCTCAACTCTTGTGAAGATAATATCCAATCCGATGGAAGAGACGAGGGCTAGGTTTGCTCAAGCATAAGAGTGTGCTAGGAAGGATATGGAGCGTGCTTTTTGGTGTGCTTCAATCTTGATGGGCCATCATTCGGCACCATTCTAGAACATGGAGCACCAAGAAGATGTGGGAGGTATTGACTGCTTGTGTGATCATGCACAACACCATCGTACAGAATGAGCATGAGGACCAAATCTTCGACCAAGGGTTTCAATTTCAGGGTGAATATGTTGTGCCTGAGCATGGACCTGCAATGTTTACACAGTTCATCAAATTTCATCATGAAATGCGTGATTGGGCAACTCATATTCACTACAAAATGATTTGGTTGAGCATATGTGGACTCACCTCAGCAACCAACAGATGTATAGGTCTTTTTCTTTCAATGTATTTATGAAAATTCAAATTTTATTTGGGCCTCTTTTGGTTCATAGGATAGGATTATCATAGGAATAGGAATTTTGTAAGAAATGAGATGGCATGTATCTCAAATCCTATGAGTAGGAATAGGAAACGAGATGTTATTTTGTTGACTCCAAAGGAATTTTTTCATTGAGTCTAGGCTCATTTTTATTTTTCTATGAAATGTGAAGGATAGAAACCAATCCTATGTAGGAAGAATCTATTCCTATGAACCAAAGGGCTCTAAAGAATAAATCCTATAAGAATCCTATCCTCTAAAATTCCTATGAAATTCCTCCAAACCAAAGGAGGCCTTGGTTTGTAAACTATGAGATTTTTTGGTTGTATACAATTATTATTGTGATGTAAAAACTATGTGATTTAAATTTGGCCAATGTTGAGATTTGCATGCAAAAGTTGTATAAAAATAAAAGCAGCATACCGACTGTGCGAACGAGATACGTCAATCGGCCGCCATCAAAATGCGGAGGGGCCGGACGCCGCCCCTACGGCCGACCCAAACGGACAAAATCTGTGTTAGTTTGCGTCGACGGATTGGAGTTGCCCTAAAATCATCTGCAATCGAACCCCTCAAACTTCCAATCAAACACCCCATTCACTATCCGAACATGAGAGAAGAAAAAAACAATCCAACGGGACCCCCACTTTGCCGCCTTATGACTGGGATGTCCGCAAATCCTCGTATCCACACCAAAGATGGGGAGGATATGGGGATGCCCGGGCATGTCCGAGCAGTCCTCCACATTGGATGCGACCCACCCCGGATCACCTTTTCTCTTTCTTTATTCTTTCTTTTCTCGTTCTCTCTCCATCCCCACTGATCACATGCATTTGACCTGACAGTTTGACGAGGATGTAGGAGACATGGTTGCATGCATGCATGCACAAAATGAAGGCTCAAAAGGACGCGTCTGGTCACTGACCGAGCACATCTTCAGATGTTTGGGGATCGAAATTAGCCAATCTTGGTTGTAGATACTCTAATCTTGTGTGATTTTTCCTTGTTCTACATTATTCTAAAAACACAAACTTCATAAATTCTAACCGAGTTTATGGAGAAAAACATATTT
>NC_057800.1:716893487-716894638 GCF_018294505.1 Triticum aestivum
ACCCATTTGCACCAGCACTCTGGTGGCAGGACGTGATGAGGACTTCGAATCTGTGATACAGAGTTGTGGCGTCGATGATGGAGCCGTGTAGATCATGAATAAGTTACCCCTGACTTCTAGTCCACCTCGTCAGCGGCATAAAGGAGGATTGTCTGCAGGGCCGGCCGTGTGTTTCGGGAGGCCCTAGGCGAACTCGACGACATGGGCCCCTATGTCCTAAGTCCTAAGACAATATATATGTATGCGTGTGTTATATATATAACTTATTATAAAAAGTAACTTTCAATCACCCATCTTTAGTTTTAAGTATGAGTATAATAATTCAAATGACTCCATCGAGAACAATAATAACCAAATTCGAACCGACTCCATAAAAAACAATGGTACTAAAAAGATCCCAAAATGAAAGTAATATGACATGATTACCTCAAATAAGAATGAAATTAGACTGACATCAACATTGCTTGAAGATGTAAAGAAGTTATTCAAAGAACCCTTCAGTGCTAGAATTTTTAGATCACTTTCTTTCTTTTTCCTCCCTTTTTCAGCACCCGACAATTGCTTCTTCTTAGGTAACATGGCAGGCTAATGTCCTAAAATCACGAAGAAAAGATCAAAAGAGGATACAAAGAATTAGGAATTTATACATCGGATGATTGGAACCCTAGACATGTACATAGAATGACAAAAAATTGATAGATTGGATTACAATGCGTACATACTAAATAAAGAATAAATAACCTGCTACTGAGATTGTTAAATTGAGGTTTGGGATGGACAGGGATGCGTACTTCTTGCCGTATTGCCGTACTTCTTGACTTCTTGACTTCCAGTCGGTGCCGGATGCCGGATGGCTGATTGGCCGGGCTGCCGCCTGCTTGCCGGACTGTTGTGGCGGCGACGGCGAGCCAGCGAGGCGAGGGCAGGGCGACGCGGCAAGGCAAGGCGCCGAGCGACGGATCGAGCGAGAAGGCCGGCGGGCGTGAGTCAAGGCGCCGTTTAGGCTTCGCCTACGCGTACGTATCCATTAGCGATTCAGCGACATGCCTGATCAGCGATCGCTAGCTATATCTGGGCCGCCCAGCACATCAGCGACAGGCCTGTATAGTATAAATTTTTTTTTTAGACAAAGGCATGTATAGTATATGTAT